>NC_050175.1:43795173-43807673 GCF_008315115.2 Sander lucioperca | reverse complement strand
ACACACACACACACACACACACACACACACACACACACACACACACACACACACATACACACACAAACTCACAACCGCGCACAAGTCTCTCCCATGGGTTCAGGCAGTGCAGTCTCTCTCTCTCTTCACTTTTCCCTGATTCAAAGAGAGGCCTTATAGAAGATGGATGCTCCTTAAAAAAAGAGCCTGTTGATGGATATGAATCTGGCCCTGCCATTCATCACTGCTATATTATTTAGACTGGATCGCTACAGAGCTGTAACCTGAGCTACAGCTACGTGTGTGTATGTGTGTGTGTGTGTGTGTGTGTGTGTGTGTGTGTGAGGACACGGCAGGTGAAGGAGGGGGAGGGGGCAGTCGTGGTCTCAACAAAGGGAGGGAGTAAGAATAACAGTGAAGTGTGGAGAAGTGACCGAAACTGTGCAAAAAAAAAAAATAGAACACAAAAAGAGAAGGATTAAAGTTTGAAATAAGAGTAATGAGAATAAGAGTCCTGAAAGGTCAAAGGTTGAAGTTGATGGCATCTTTTTTTGTGGCATCTATCCTCTTCCAAGGAACTCAAGATTTAAGATGTATTTATTAGGACAATGCACATTAATCAACATTTCTGTAAATGCATCAGTGTTAGCCAGTCGGCTAATTTTCAACTGTATTCCTAGTTACCTAGAATGCATGTCTGTATGCACAATAATATTCTGATGACTTAAAGGAATCAGATGAAACTATATATTTTAAAACCTTTTGCATGGTCGAAAGTAACATAACTTTTCTAATAATGTTTTAATTATTATGGATGGATAAAAGGGAAACTGTAAATCAGTTTACAGGCATTGGGGAGTAATAGGCCTACTGCATGTAAACACAGTTGTATAAAGTGTTTTGTGGCTGCAGAGGGAGCTGCATAATGCCATATGTGATGTCATTCGAGTCAGCGTAGGTTGGGATTGAAGACTGCAAGTTTGGAAATGGAAAACATCTGGAGGTGTGGGGTTAGAAAGAAGTGAGCTTAACAGACCTCTGTAGCCTTCTCCTTATCTCTGCTTGAGGCTACATTAGCCGCTATATTTCGCACATTTATTTTTTTATTTTTTAAACTCTACATTGTGAATCCAACAGTAGTCATGCTACATTTAATTGTCAAGCAAATTTTAAAAACTTTTGAAATGACGCCAAAAAAATTTGGGAATTAGGTGCCTTTCTGGTTTGGAGTGAATAAACATGGGCTACAGTGTAATTTGGTCAGACATTGGCACTCTAGGAAATATATGTCTTTAATCCACCAGTAATTTAGAATATAATTTGTTTCAATTGGCCATGTATCATGCTGTCCAGAGACGCAGACACGTTATGGGAATATCTGAGAAAACGTCGACAGCGGAAACAGCTGATCACTCGGAATGTTCGGTACGTCAGAACTTATTTGGCAAAGGCTTTTCCATATTCCTTTTAGCTTTTAGCTTTTCTAATGCGAAACTTCAAAATGTGCATCAGAATATGTTCAAAAACATGACTTGTGTTGTAGGAGTGCAATGCTAAATTGGTGGGAAACCTTTTAATAGAATTGGATACCATGCTCCAAGATGGTGTCCGATTAATTCCTATGCCAAAAAAAGACGTTTTGAGCCTTCGTCAGGCTTGGGCAGTTTTGGGCCTAAAGAGCATGCACATTAGAGTCCTGCCCTGACTTAGCCGGCTGGCATCCTGCTGGCTTCACACACACATGAATAGCACCAATTTGTTTTATGATATTCTATTTTAAAAATAAATAAAATGTTGGACTTAATGAGTCAAATTCTGATAATACAAACATGACCAGAAATGCAGACAGTGACAGCTACGTGAAAACACAAATATTTGAAATCTTGGCGGGTTTAAGATGACAGGAATGTCCTCTTGACTCCAAAAGTACTGACTTTGGTAATCATTGCAAATCACTCTGTAAGTTTGTTTAGAAATACAGTACGATAGAACAGACTGGATTGTGTGTTCAATTTGTCATTTTTGGCATTTCTCCGATTGCGGCCAACTATGATAATCAATGGATTCCTATTTTTTAATGGCAATTGATACAACAAAACACTGCAGTCACTTGATTAAGGTTGGACATATCTGTAAACGTACTGTCTTAAACTGAAAAATGAACATAGTAGCTTACTGACTAACATTGTCATTGTTTGGATTATTGGCTGTAATCATTTGGGGATTTGAAGCTCTGGCAATGCCACCCTTACCCTAAACAACCACTATGCCTAATAACTATTTGTCTACCAGTGCACACGAGGCAGTCATGTAGCAAGCATGCTAACAGTGGCAGATAATTATGCTGAAGGAAAAACACGAAGGCCTCACTGCACACACATCATTGTAAACAGCAGATCCCATGTTTTTTTTTCACCCATGACAAGAGTTGGAAGACAGTTTAAACAGATACACTGTGTCAACGTTGCATGTACATGTAGTTAATGACATGCATTTTATTTGTGTGTTACAATATTCAGTACAGGGGCAGTCAGTGAATAGGGTGGCTTTTGATTATTGGTGGGAAAAAAGTGGTAATAACATTAATACTTTATCCCGAGAGTTTAATGGAATGATATGATTATTGGGAAGATAAATAGGCCTACCTGTTCAGACAGGATGCCATTTACTCTACATGTTCTGCCTAGATTGAATATTGTTGCTGTCGGGCCGAAACCTTGTATCTCCATATTTCATCATTTTAGTTTTTTTTCATAAATCAGTGTTGTTGTTCAAAAAAAAGCTCAATAAAATGTTTGCATATTAGCGCTTTTTCATTTCCTGAAAACAATGGTTTGGGACATACAAGATTTATTTTATTGACATCGGCGATATTTAATAAGACAAATTTAGAATTCATAATTTGTGTCGTTTGCATTTTTGTATGCACCGCTGCAAAACTTAAAACTAGCTCATATGCGTAGATGTAATTAGAGTTTGGGCACCATTGTCACCAGCATGAACAGATCAAGCTGCAGTCTAATCTAACATTTCAGAAAAAAAAGGGAAGGAAGAGGGATCAACAACACACTATGGCTCCTTCGCAAAACTCCTTCCACTTTCCTGTAACCGTTTTAAATAACATTTTGGGTTGTTTTTTTTTTTATTTTATTTTGTATGTTCCCTCCTTCCCTCCCCTTTCACTCTTCCCAGGTTTCTATAGAGCCAAGGCAGACGTGGTGATTTATTGTGGCCATCCATCTCTGGTACTCATCCATCACCGGCCGGTTGCTAGGCGATCATGGCAGCAGCTGTTTGCTTTTGAGTTCAACAGAGGGGCCGTCAGTCAGCGGCGGCAGGTGAAAAGCATTACGAGCGCGCCGTTGTCACGCCGAATAATTAATCAAAGGCGGGAAAGATAATTAAAAAGATATGACCCTTGCTGGTACTTGGTCCTGTGCTTGCCCAGGAAGGGAGGGGAGGAGGGGAGGAGGGAGAAGGGAAAAACAGAAAAGGTGAGAAAAGAAGAGGACTGTTTGTCGCTGCTTCTTTGCATTATCACTGCTAAATGGTTCTAGTATCTTTCAGATTCTACCTTGCTTCTAAAGCCTAGTCCAGAGCAGAGATCCGCAACGAGACGAGTTAAAACTTGCAACCACTTGTGACGCGCCATTCTACAACAATGTGACGCGACTAAGCGATGCATTATCTCCGTAGCAACGACTCTTTGTACTTCCGTTCTAACTTCCAACTTTTAGGCTTTTTGTAATACAGCTGACTTTGCAATTTGGCTGTTGAAACAGCTGACGTCCCTTACGTTCTAAAACCAGCCAGCCAATCTTTGGTCTGAACTAGGCTTAACAATGATGTGATAGCTGCAGAACCTTGCTGTATAGCTTTGGACCCCTCCCCTCCCTCCCTCAAACACTTGTGGAGGAGTGGAATGAGTGAATGCTGATAAAACAGGCTCTCCTGTTAGTCAGTGGCACTACTCTATTCAATTAGGAGGAGATGGGATGGAAAAAGGAGTGAAAGGAATGTCTAAAAAGGCCTGGCAGAGAGAATGAAATAGCCCTTAAAAACTGGTGCGGTGGATTCATCGTCACCTCCAGTTGCACTCGCACTTGGACGCAGAGGCCAAACCGAGTGCTAATCACCTGCTCTGCCAATGTTTCCGAGATTGACAGTTTTACCACGAGGGAGAACAAAAGAGAGGAGAGAATGCAGGGCAGAGGTTGGACGTCAGATAGTCCGGGATTGTTCAGGTGCCGCCGGAAATCCCGCCAGATGCCCGTCATTTTCGGCCCAATGTCCGTCACCTTCCCCTTTCTTTATGTTGGCATTCTAAACTCTTGATTTATGAGGACTATGGTTAACTGCTCCTCAGATCTCTGCAGGGTAAATCCAGACAGCTAGCTAGACTATCTGTCCAATCTGAGTTTTCTGTTGCACGACTAAAACAACCTTTGAACGTGCACATGTTCCACCAAAACAAGTTCCTTCCTGAGCCTATTTTGCAGAGGCACTGTTGCTCCTTCCGACGCTTAGCACCGCCCAAGACGATTGGGATTGGTTTAAAGAAATGCCAATTAACCAGAGCATGTTCCCTCCTCCGCAGCACTGAGGAGGAAGGTCTGGCAATGCGAGACTAGATGTCAGATTGAGACAGTGGTGGTCAATGTGCTTCTTAAAGCGAAGTCTTTGTCGAACAACGTCGAAACACCCCTCCCCCCCCGCCCTCCCACACGCCTCTCTGGCAATGTGTGGGCAGTGGAAGCGGCCAGAGGTGAGAAAGTGGGCAGGGTTTAAACTTCTCTCTCAAGTTCACTTTTTAAAACTTCTTTCCCTAACTACTCCCCTCACCCTTAGTATTAACAAGTGCAAAACCATGCATGAGTCTGTCCAAAAGTGTGCACTCTTTGTCCCCATTTAAAGACAAATCATCACGTCACACCCTTACTTCTAACTTCTGACGGCAAGCGTTTCACCCCGGAACATCTAGAAGCACTTTTGCCTTCTGATGTGGTCAGACAACATGCGATACAATCTATGTCATTTAGAAGATAGACCCTTCAGCCTTTTTTGTTGCCTTTTCTTCTGGAAAAGTTCTATATTAATCCATTAAACATCATACTGTCTATGCAAATCTTTTACAATGGGAATCATTCTATTTCATTAATCTGTCCGTACATGTTTCTGGTGTGCACGAGTGAGTGTGTGTGTGTTTGTGTGTGTGTGTTTGTGTGTGTGTGTGTGTGTGTGTGTGTGTGTGTGTTCATGTGCACACACGCTCATCTCAGCCTTCATATGTGCATTACCATCAGTGTTGAAGTATCAGACAGGATCTCTATTCTTCTCCTCGGTGTCACATCTTTGATCTCCCAAGCCGAGTCCCCGTGTGTTTTGACGTCCCTCATTTTCTCACCACCATTTATTATCTGGAGTTTATACAGAGCTAGCACACCGGTGGAACCAAACGTTCTGTGCACCTAACAAGCCAGGCTTTGAGACAAAACAACAGCATGGGAGAGAAATACACAGACGGACACAAGTAGACAGACACACACACACACACACACACACACAGTTACAGGAAAACAATCAGAGATTATCTTGTATTTCGCATAACGGGCTCATTTTAGGATGTCTGAAATGGTCTTGCTGGGCCGGCAGATCATTTATACTTTCCTGGTTTTTGCAAAATAAAAGATTTTTTTGCAGAATTAAAAGACATTTGCTTGAAACAGGAGTTTGCATTACTGTATGAAATATCTGTAGAATGGGCAATATATGAATAACTTATCTATGAAAACTCAAATTCTTCAGATTTGATTTGATCCTTGATCTGTAAGTGTTTATTGAAAACAAAAAAGTAATTGAGAAAGAAATTAAAGTATGATTGGCCCAAAAAACGATGTTTGTATTAATTACTAATCATCTTTTACTTTGAATGCCACATGAAGGAGGTTCTGCTTCTGCCCACACAGAGAACATCTGTGTTGGGTGTTACATTGAGCCCGTTACTTTTAAGCCCCTGACACACCAACCCCAACGGCTGACTGTCAGCAGAAAAGGCAGTCGGACTGATCAGTCGGCTCCCCGAGGTCCAAAACGTGCCTTGAAACACACCGAAGCGACGCCGTATTGAGCGTACGTTCTGCGCGTGCGCGAGATGTAATACAAAAAATGAAAACCGGAAATGTCAACGCGTCACGTGGGTCTGGCTTCTCCAGCCGATAGTAATGGCGTCTTGTTTGAAATATGATCTCATATTTTACAAAAATAGTTCACTGAAACGTGTTTCTGAAAACATCTTAAGCAAGAAATAGGCCATGCAGTTGCTAAATCTGTCTTCATTTCAGATCGACAGAGGTCAGTTTAAAAGATTTTCGTCAGATTTTGAGAGGCGTTTGTCACTCATCCCGCTAGTTATTTCTGGGTTAGCACTCCACCAGTCAGATTGGTCACTGAGTCCGACTGCCCGCCCTCCAACGCAACAAGTCAGGTCGGCCAAAATGAAGACCGACAGCAGACGGACGACGACACGGAACACACCGAACAGACTTGAGTCACTGACCTCGCCAGACTGTCCGACGGCCGATTATCGGGTTGGTGTGTCAGGGTCATAAGACAGTGTTGTATGAGGGGTTGTTGTAGCCTTCATGTTTCTAGGCTAGCTAGTTTCTGCAGTGCGTCTGCTAGAGTCACTCAGATTTATAAGTGTCTATTAAGTCCAGTTTCATTTACTGTACAGGATTGCTGTGCTGGTTAAGGTTACCTTGTTGTCTTAGCTTAAAATAAATAAATCCCTTTAAGAATGAAATGTAGAAAGTGTCTCCCGACATTTTTAGCAATGGGCCAGGAACAGAATGGCCAAGAAGTGAGCTGTCATAAAATGTCATGTTAAAAGACTGAGAAAGTCTTTCTGTGGTCCAAGAAAGGTCCACTTACAGGAACTTGACAGGGAGACGTGTGAAAAAACTAAATGGAGTTGAATGAAGCACATTAGCAGAGCTGTTATTGAGCTTTTCTTACTGTAAATATGGGACAATTACATTAGGAAGACCAATAGGCTATTGTTGTCATCTTTACTGTGTCTTATTTACTGTTAAATAACTTAACTAAAATAATCTATTGTTAGTATTTTGAACACTATATAAAATGGTCTGCATACTTTGTTTCATATATTTCCTAATCCTAAATCAGTAGATAGGGGGACACATAAGATTCAAAAGATTGGCAGATGCTTACCCATCTACTTAGGAAGGAGAGAGAGAGAGAGAGAGAGAGAGAGAGAGAGAGAGAGAGAGAGAGAGAGAGAGAGAGCGAGAGAGAGAGAGAGATTTAAAATAAAAAAAAATACACAGAGCAGGGGAAGGGAGACAGGTTGGAGACAGAGAGAGCAGCAGAGATGGAAGCAAGAGACATAGCATCAGTCAGCATTTAACAGTTTGCTTTTCTGCCACTCTTCCATTTATTTAGCCTCAAGCCTTGCCCCAGGTGATATCCAGTCTCA
The DNA here is from genome assembly GCF_008315115.2 of Sander lucioperca. Lineage (NCBI taxonomy): Eukaryota > Metazoa > Chordata > Actinopteri > Perciformes > Percidae > Sander > Sander lucioperca. The sequence goes on along the minus strand of NC_050175.1, from coordinate 43,800,199 downwards.
CTGAACTCTCTTTCTCACACACACACACACACACACATTCTGCCTTATAGACATCACACAAGCCAGCGACATAAATGAAAGTCTCTGTTTTGATTGAACTAAATGAAAGAACACAGGCTATTTAAAGACACATTGGCATGCAGAATCACGAGCAATCCACAGTTGGGGGAACATAAAGAGAAAGGAGGGGTGTGTGTGTGTGTGTGTGTGTGTGTGTGTGTGTGTGTGTGTGTGTGTGTGCCTTTCATTAGCACTTATAACCCAATCAATAGACACTTGATTGGTTAACATGAAGCTATTTTCATTATTCATCGACCATTATAAGCTCGGGTGTTAAACGCCTCCCCATACACAGCTACGACCTCTACTGTATGAGTAGAATCTACTCCGGAGCGCTTCATATCTGAAGGCCTTAGGTGAGATTACACTCACAGTGATGTTTTACTTTTACATTTCTCTTCTGATCGATGAAAAATCTACCTCTAGAGATGTCCGTCCCTGAATGAAATACTATCTGGTTGTACTAAGACCAAGTGTCTGAGGAATCTATTAATTGTTGAATATTCTTGAAATCGTATCAGTCATGATTTAACCAACACGGTGTGTTAAATAAGTCCCTTATGTCATATGTCATCATTTCACTGGCTGTCCTGTATGAATCGTCACCACATGGCTTCAGCCAAAGCAACCATTACATATCTCGGACCGAGAATTCCAGGAATTAAGACTGATGGATTTGTCCACTCTGACTTTTATTATGGGAAGCTGAAGCTGTGTCACTATGGAATTAAAGCAAAATGAGATATCCATAATTTTAAGAAGAAAAAAAACCTAAAATGATTGCTGGACTCAAAGTTAAACTCACTGTGAAATGTTATTGAAATTACGGAGCATCTCGAGGCTGAGACTTAAAGTTGGTAACTTCACAGCGAATGTAAATATTTGTATATTAAAATTAATGAGCATTGCCAATGAGATCGTTTTGTTTAGTCGTGCACAAGGCATCAAATTAAAAATAACTTGTAGGCATCTTTGAAAAATAGAAACTATGTCAAATCCATGTTTCTTTGTTTCACTAGATTAGGTTCAGGGTTTGAATGAAACATCTTGTTCATAAAGTTCTGCAACATCACATGCTAAAATTCCCAAACCGATTATGTAATTTTTTCACATCCCTTCAATTTGACCTCATTCAAAGACTCAAAATTGTCTCCGTTTGGTGCTTGTGCATATTAAAAAGCTGTCTGGTCAAATTTGTCAGCATCTCGCTAGATAAATGTGACCCATTGTTTTGTTCCCAGTGCCGAGGGTGATGGGCTACAAATGTAGCTTTGTGTGGAGTGTGATTTTTTTTCTCTCTCTCTCACAGAGATAATGTGATCAAGCCTGGAAAAAGCTCCTTTACTTTTGTACTGGAGGTATTTTTAGTTAAACACCACGAGATGGGGGGCTTTTGTTAAAGTGTGGCTGCAGGATTTAATTAAAAACACACACAAGGGTTCAATGTACTTTTCTAAAAAAACCTGGATATGAACTGATTTTTATAAACAGCAGCGACTGTGTGAGTGTGTGTGTGTGTGTGTGTGTGTGTGTGTGTGTGCCCGTGCGTGTGCGTGTGTGTGTGTGAGAGAGAGAGAAAGAAAAAAAAGTTTGTCACTTCCTGTCAAAGCGGAAACAACGTTACACATATAGTCCTGACAAGAATCAGTTCTTATGGATTCCACAGGCCTGATACAAATCCATACCAGCACATACACACACACACACACACACACACACACACACACAGTGCCTGCATGTGTGTGTCTGTGTGTGTGTGAGTTACGTTGTAAATCACACTAATCAATTGTGGCCTGTGTCAAGGCGTGCCAGACGTAGAGAACGGTCTGTTTTTCATTGGGGGGGATGTGTGTGTACGTGTTTGTGCATATGTGTATGCGTGCAGCTGCCCCATGATGTCCTCAACACAGCTGTCACAAATCACAGCTATGTGTCTCCAAAATCACATTTACTGTATGCATCGTGTGTGCGTGTGTGTGTGTGTGTGTCGTACAAGACTGTAACATGGAGAATCGTCATTACATGATATAGTGCAGCGGTGAAATGTTTTGATCTAAGGGGCTGCCTTGGTCACACATCCACACACACATAATGTGGTCAACATGATGTCAGCTTTTCTTCATGTTTTACGATGAACATCTAATCACCATCTGTCTATCATCATCAGGGGTTTAACGTAGCCTACCTACAGTTAGTCTTGCGAAAACAAAGTCCAGGCTTACATGCACACTTTTAAATGTGTATGTTTACAGTAATGTCCTGTAGGTAATGAATATAGTAAAATGTGTCTTTTCCAGAAACAAAACTATATGTTTATACTGTCTGTAGATTTGGCTTTATTTGTCCTTTTTTTATTATTTATAATAAAAACTCGTCACAAGTCACAGGACTTCTGCTGTGATCAGTGTCTGGGCTTTTTTATTTTGTTAAAGAAAATTGTTAAGTAAACTAAACACAACTTTTTGATGTTGGATGTTCAGACTTACTGCTCAAAGTTGGCCACATGTTTTAGTTGTAACATTTTCCACTAATATATAATAATTTAAAATAAGTAAGTATGACATAAAGTAAATATAAGCTTAATTCACTCACTGACAGTTTCTGAACATACTGATATGGGAGTTAATTTCATGAATGTTGTTCTGATCCATTAATCAGCACGTGTATATGTTTGGATTAAAGCACTGAGCATTGGACTGAAGCACACAACCCTTAATACTTGTAAAGGAGCGACACATAACATCATGTAAGGGTTAATGCCCGGCGAGGTGTCCATTGTCAGGTATTAATGGACAACGGCGAGGCGTGAACGGTCCATACATGCAGTCCGACAATGGACAACTTGCTTATGCCATGATCACTTGCCAAATACTTTTTCTTAAACCATTCATTTATATTTTAATTTGTTTTAGAATCGAAATATAAAGTTTTTCTAAACAATAACTCTGTTTCCCTGGTTACACCTGAGGATTTGACTAATACCTGGAATAACCATTCCCATCCCGTAAGGTTCTTATATAATGCAAACATTGTTCACTGCTTCAGTAAATAGGAGGGACCTTAGATACGACTTGCCACGGGAGATATTTATATAGTCCGCTCAGCTCGTAGAACCCTTCAGCTTAGCTACGAGCCAGAAAGCTAATGCTATGCTAGCAAGATCCGAAGTCAAAAACACTGTGTACAGTAAAAATAATTTGACAGTATGTTTAACAACAAGACACGATAGATATCCAGCCATGTCATTGCCCCCAAAACAATATAAGGATTTTTACGAACAATTTTATCCGCGATGTAACGTTACTGTCGGCCCCAGCCTGAAGTAGCGACCTGGACAGTGAACGGGATGTGAGATAACATTATTCGTTGTGAAACAAAGTCAGTTCAGAGGGGCAGTGTAACTTACTTCTTGCACATCCTGTGGTGTTCAGAGGACGAGGCACTGAAGTACAACACAGTGTCGGTAATAACAGATTAACATTTCCTTTTTCTTTTAATGTAGCGCATTCATTTAGAACGGTTAACAGTCAGTTTCAACAGAACTCCTTTAGTAGGTGTCCTATAACACTTTTTTATGGACACCCTGCAGCCAATCATAATCAAGTATTCACCTAGACCATGGTATAAAAATAAATAAAGTATGTCAAAGTATATTATTATTGCAGAATGCATAAAAAGAAAAAAAAAATATGCAAACATTTAGTGTTAATATTTTAAAGACATGAAAAGCACATTTTTATTCAAACCTTCTTAATATGTCTTGAGCTCTTTTATCTCTTCTTTCATGTGTGTGTGTGTTTGCATGTCTATGTATTACCTTAAGGCTTGGTTGCCATAACAGCACTCTGAGGTTGCGTAGTTAGACAGGGCCTTGTTGACCTTCGTCCTCTACCTGTAGCCTGGGTGATATGACTTGTGGGCACACACACACACACACACACACACACTAGTACAATTTTGACATTGCTTGCATGACATAAAAGACCTTTTTTCTCTTTCTTGCTAGTCTTCAGAACTAATTACATGATTAAAAATGGCGGTCTCCTTCCTGACATAATTCATTGCCATCTGTGTATTTACTGCCCTGCTTGAAACACACACACACACACACACACACACACACACACACACACACACTGTCGCAGACACACAAATCCAGTGCTTTGAAACTAAAAACCCATCTTTCCCCCTGACAAATGTGCACACTCAGACACAGTGCACCCTGTGGCCAAGAGGAAAGGTGTTGATGGCTTGCGAGCGCCAGAGATCCATCATGTGACATGTCATGTGCTAACAACACGCTAACTACAAATCAAAGCCGAGGATCAGCCTTGTTTTTTAACTCTCAGGTTGCATTTTAATTGCAGGTTACTGTAAAGATGATGAAGAGGAGAAGTTAATGTGTAAAGCACAGAGAAGAATCAGCCTTTGATGGACAGTGACATGCAGAAGGTCCCCAAGTTGCAGTATCAACATCTTAGAAAAACCTACTGTTGTTATTTTGCTAATATAAAACAGACAGAAGACTTTGTTGGATTGCATTTAATGAAATCTCCTCTGAAAATGCAATTTAAAAGGAAGGCCTCTCTTTTTTTGACATTCAGCATAAAAATAGGCTGAAATGCCATTGTAGAATAGTAGTTCAAATGACGCTCTATACTTGTTTCACTGTCTGTTTGTGTGTGTGTGCGTGCATGTTTACATGTGTGGCAACTTGTAGAAACACACAGTGGACTGATGGTGACTTAATTATTGGCTATTTGGTTTCATTTCAGTATGCAACTCCAGGGGCGTAAATATAGACAGTGTGGTTGCACTGGGGCCCGTGGGGTGGGATGGGGTGGGGGGGCACAGACACCGTGGGCCCTCCAACACTGTGTTGGGCAGAGAGTGACTTCAGTGATGAAAGAACTCACATTAAATAAAAAACTGTGCCATTTGCTCTACATGCCCAACATTTTCTAAA
>NC_050175.1:43707673-43790173 GCF_008315115.2 Sander lucioperca | reverse complement strand
TTTGAAATGGTGCTGCATTTAATCTTTAAAATAAATGTATCTGTTTAGCTAAATAAATACAGCATGTGTATAAATACAGCACACACACACACACACACACACTCAGTGAGTTTGTCTTGTATTGGCACTGTAACAGTAACAGCAGCATGTAAATACAGTGTCAGCAGCTCCTCAGCTGAGTGGCATGGGGAGATGATTAGCCAGGCTAACACTGCTCACACACACACGCAAACACACAGAGTTGCACACAAACATTTACGGACAAACACGAGCGTGCTACAGCAGCACCTGTGTTTCAGAATAATCGCAGTATTTCAGTGTGTTGCGACGCTGCTGCAGTCACAGACAAACACACTAACTGTTGCCACTCCACATCTAATCTCCCCGCTCTCTCTTTCAATCTCTCTCTCTCTCTCTCCCTCCCTCTCGCTAACACCTCTGCCACTATGTGCTGTATATGCTAATATTATCTCAGCTTTTTTTGAAAGGCATTTTGCATATTTTGGACTATCGTGCTGTTCATTACCGCTTATCAGCGAGGAGCTAGTTCTACATAGAAATTATTTATATACAGTACATTCAGATACAGGCCTTAAAGTACATTTTAGAGGGTTATACATGTAGTAGCCTACAGTACACAGCCAAATGAAACATCAGTGAAAGCATTATATATTAGTCTACATGATTTTAGTAAACTTTTTTTAACAATAAAATCAGTCTTTGTGTTTTTTTGAAAGGTATGAAATTATTTTTGCCTTACTATTAGGGTTGGGTATCGTTGGTTTGTTTTTTTCCGATACCAGTGAACGGTGCCTGAACCGAAACTTTAAAAAAAAACGAGCACAAGACGACAGTCGGTATCATTAAAGAACGGCTTGTTTATTGTTAAGGCCATATGGTCACATTTGAAAGATCTATTTAAAATCTTATAACAATAACTTATTTCACCAGGCAATTGCTGTTAAACAACAAAAAGAAGAACCAATAGATGGCAGAAGGGTATTTCACAATAACTTTGAATGCACCATGAGCTTACGAGGTGCAATTGAATGCACCATTAAGTCCCGTCTGTGTTGTTTCTCCGACAGTGGCCCTGGTGTTTCAAAGTGCAGCTAGTCTCCTACAGTCACATATTGTGTGATATAGCCTACTGGAGAAATAACTAGCTTGAAACTTGCTGTGATAGTTTGTTGTGGTAGAATGGTAACAATGGCGTGGTGACATTTTAAACTGGAAAAAAATACAATTCTTTACAACATAGTGGTTTGATTTCAAATTGATGAAATTTGTATGTGTAGTTCACGTTTTTACTTTTTTATTTCTTTCTTATTCTTTTTCATAGTTACAGCATAGTTAGTGGTGTTACATTAATGCCAGACATTTAAACGGCCTTAAGCAATGTTACAAGAGTATTGAAATACTAAATATAAATAGGAGTTTAAAAAAACAAACGCTATCAAGTAGAGTAACTGTAATGTTGCTTTTGATTATCACAGACACCTTCTCATTTCCTACAGGACTATCATGGTGATTTGTGCAGGACTCATACAGTCGGCCGTCGGCCATGTTTCTGGCAACACGGCGTGCAAGTGGGGAAGCAATTAGTGCTTCATATTCAGATTATACTGTAAATATGTTGCAAGCATGGTAAGTCATGTAGCCGGTTGAAGTAACAGCTCCATTCGTCAGGCGCCTGGGTCGATCCAACACCTCTTGAGATCGATGGCACGCCTCGCCAATCCCAAGGCGCTCGCTGCAGACAGCCATGCCCCTTTAGCCACCCTCGATGCACACACACACACACACACACACACACACACACACACACACACGCCATCCCACCAATTTGTCTGTGCATGTCAAATCACAGTAATTAAATATTATCGATCGTAGATTCAATTAACTTCATTAATGTGGGTGGCATTGGTGATTGGGGAGGATGGGAGGGAGGGAGGGATGGAGGGATGGAGGGATGGAGGTGAAGATGGAGATTATAGGATCTCATCAAGTGGGAAATGTAAAAATATGTGGAACTAACGATTATTTTCACTGTCGATTAATCAGTTGATTATTTTCTCGATTAATCGCTTAGTTGTTTAGTCTATAAAATGTCAGAAAACAGTGAAAAATGTGGATCAGTGTTTCCCAAAGCCCAAGCTGACGTCCTCAAATGTCTTGTTTTGTCCACAACTCAACGATATTTAGTTTACTGTCACAGCAGAGTGACAAAAACTAGAACATATTCACATTTAGGAAGCTGGAATCAGAGTTTTTATTTACTTTTTTTTGAGAAAAAAAAAATAACTGAAACCGATTAATCAATTAAATCAAAATAGTCGGCGATTAAATAGTTAACAATGAATCGATTAATCTTTGCAGCTCTACATACATGTCTAAATACACTCACGCATCAGGTACATGTGAAAAAGTTCAGATGGGGGGTTGCTTTCATCTCCGGCCTGCAGACCTGTCTTCAGCTTTGTCTCAACAAAAATGTTTCCCTACATGAGACTGATGAGGACAGTCTGTGTCTCTCTCTTTCTCTCTCTCTCACACGCACACACACACACACACACTGCACGGTCTAAGCAGAAGTGTAAACAGGCAGCGCTGACGTGCCTGTGTGTCTGATAGGGCTGTGAAGTGGTTATATAAGCATGATAAACTGTTTCCTAACATCATAACATCTGCAGAGTGCATAAGTATTTCCTCACTTCACGCACATACAGGAATACAGAGACGTAGTTCAGAATCACAGCTTCGTAAGCATTTCTTGCTGTATATCCAAAATGTCCATATACGTTCATTTGACTGTTTATTATTAGAAGTACTTACTATTATAGGAAGGATTTATAATTTTGTTTAAATGTCAAGAATAGGTTCCGAATCTTTCTAGCTATCTCAGAAACTAGGGCTGCACGATTATTGGAAATAATCATAATCACAATTATTTTGGTCAGTATTGAAATTACAATTATATACCATGATTACTCATTGACTTTTGGAAAGATGTTGCATTATTGAACTTAAAAAACCTACCTAAATACTTTTCCTGTTGAACTTTCTGAATTCCCCTTCAGAACACGAGATATAATAAGAGTTCACTTGAAAAATGTAACATGCAAAAAAAATAATCGTTATTTCACGTAAGCCAAAATCTAAATTACGAGACCAATTTGTGCAGAACCCTCCCAGAAAGCACTGTGGCGTTTGCTTGCTTGCCTCGGTTTCAGCAATCTCTCCCTGCCCGTTGTCCTGAAAATTAGATCAAACCAGCTCCTACACCCTGCTGACAATTCATCTGGAACCCTCTCTGTCTCTCTCTCTCTCTACTAATTAAAAGAGCACCTGCATACCTGGTGTTTTTTGGCCCAGGCTTCTTCTACTCCAGCGGTTTTGTGTGCATGTGTGTGTGCGCGGATGTGTTTCTCCATATTTATCCCAGTATCCTGGGTCATAGTGTTGTGAACCTTGGAGCCTGGACCTAAGCCAGTAGCCTTGGGGATCATCTCTGCATGTTCACGATTGTGTGTGTGTGTGTGTGTGTGTGTGTGTGTGTGTGTGTGTGTGTGTGTGGCCCCAGTCTTGACTTCCTTCCAAGCCCTGCGTGCCTCCCTCCTCCTCGTCTCCCCTCAGTCTCTTCTCCTTCTACCACATTTATTCACGTCCCCTTTCTCCTTCTGTTCTTTGGTTTGCACTATCAATTATGTTGCCGCTTTATTTGACTGCATTAGCTATAACAATAAATACAATAATGGATAAGGTGTAGAGTGACCCTTTCCCCGTCTTGCAAAACAAAGCGAAACAATGTTTTGCCAAGTTCTGGCTAAAGAATGGAGAAAGAAAGAGTGGGGCAATGAACAGCCACTATCTTTAAACCCCTATAGGAATATTACAATGACTTTCTATTAGGGAAAAACTTATACGTCTGCTACTAAGTAAAGTGTACATTGGTGATTCCCAATTAAGGGCAGTTATCAGGGGCTATGGGGAAAGATCAGAGTAGCTCAGCTGATTGGAGCTAAAATGGAAATTTCGTTATCTTACAAAATAAAAAATAAATAAAATCGACATATTTGTGTTTAGGAGAAAAACAAACACATAAGATTAAAAAATTGGTGTGAGGTTGATTTGACATTTATTATCACAATAAACAATAAACTACCAGCTAGGCTGACTACTCAGGATGTGCTTTAGGCTCATTGTGTGGTGTGACGGCAAGCTAGCAGAGAGGTCAAATACATAGCTAGAAGGAACTGAAATACTTGTCTTAAACGTCAGTTTGTGGAGGTAGTATGAAGCCTAAACATCAACAATTCCAGTATCACTGTGTCTGGTATTGAAAAATATCCATTTCATATAATAAATAGTTCATTAAAACCAATTCATTTGTAACACATTTAGAACATAGTAGGTGGTAAGGACATTGGGGTATTTAAACTCATCCTACACGGTTGTTAGAATTTTTTTTTTTGTAACCACTACTACAGGTTATTTATTTTATGATGGCACAAAATAATGCAGGCAGCTATAGTTGAGCCTATACAAAGCAAGCCGTTGTATCAATTTATTGTAACACTGCAACTATTATATGTCAAAATGTTTCCATATTTCAACATCCTCTGCCGCAGACAAGTCCAGAAATTACTTATGCGCTTTATGCTACATGTAGGTGGATGTAGCCTACACACCGAAGTTTCAATGCGCACATACTGGTCTTGTTGGCAAAGACAATTTTCTCCCTGATCCTCTGCATGTGTCTCTATACATATCACACATTTGCAGGTACAGAGATGGGCACACACACACACACACAGAAGTGCACACCGTGTTCTTATCACACAAAGGCAGCTAATTTGAAGTGGAGTGCGTACGTTGTGTTTTAAAGGACATTTCACATTGATGTTTGGCCTTGATGAGAGCGCCAGGCTGCTGTGTTCGGCTGTTTTCTCAGCCAGAGCATTGTTCTCTTAAACAGCTGTCGTTTTGGCTGATTCAGAACAGATGGCATGTACATGTGGGTCTGCTCGGCTGCACGTATGTGCGGGCGGGTGGATGTGTCTCCGAGACAGAGTGGGGGAGCGAGAGAGACAGAGAGACGGGGAGAGGGTTAGGGTGTGTGTGTGCGCATGTTTTAAATCCATTAAATGTTAAAACATGCAGCTAAACTGCATCAAGGTTTTAAGATAGATGTACTCCAATAAAATAAAAGTCACACCCTGCAGTTTTTTTAAATTGCACATAACAGCATCTAATATAAGATAATGTGTTTTAAGTCTTTCAAATGGATCCTTTTTGTTAGACTGAACGCTGGAGCAGACTGCATGTTCAACACAGAAGTTCCTGAGATTGCCTGAAGGAAAAGAGTTGCTAGACTACAGCAGTTACAGTACAAATGGTGTGTGTGTGTGTGTGTGTGTGTGTGTGTGTGTGTGTGTGTGTGTGTGTGTGTGTGTGTGTGTGTTTGAGTGTGTGTGATGTGTGATGGGCTCTGGGATATCTGTGTCTCAGTGCATCTGTTTGTCCCACGGTGATGTTGTATCATCGCCGATGGCAACCAGTAGCCTGACAATGACAGAGACTCCTCTCTGTGTTGCTGCTGATGCAGTACTATCACATACACAAATACACACACAAAAACACACACACACACACACACACACACACACACACAAACAACTTGCAGTGCTCAGTTAGAGATGGAAGTCGGAAACAGCTGAAGTGTGTTGCATGATATGGCTGGCAGGTTGTGTAGAGATTACTTGTGGAAGCCAGTTTTTCCCCGTGTTTTCCAAACAATATTTTCACAAAACTGTAGGCATAATTCAGTTTAGTTCAGAGTTTTGTTTTCAACCTATACCTTGCGCATATATATATTTTTTAAATCTTTCTGTTAATGAGGAATTTCACCCTGCATTCTCATCATAGATACAGTATAACGCAATATCTATTGTCATGTATTTATTTAACCTTTGCGGGTCTTTGAAAATGGTAGGTTGTGATTGAATATTTGCTTCCGTGCCACACCCGTCCCACTGACCGGCTCGCTCTGTTTACATACCAGCTTAGATGAGTGATGGCCTGTTGCAGAAAGGAATGCTAGGCACAAGGCCACTGACGTTCATACACATGCTCATCCTCATTGCCAGTGTAGTTGCTAAGACAAGAGCTTTGTGTATGCATGTGCCTGTGTGCGCTTCAATTGTTATTCAGAAAACCAGCCTTCATCACAAGTTGTGAGCATGCAGCATTTCTCATCTGATGTTTTATCCTTTTGATAGACTTATTAACCAAAGCAAACATTCATAGATGTACAAAGAGGCGAGACTGTGATTTGTCTTGATACGTATTTCCTCTTTATGATTTCCATTGTACTATTCTTAAACTAGAGGGATTTGAATATAAATTGAAAGCCTCAAGCCCACTCCCTGAAGCTAAACTGTAAATAATAACTCTAAACTTTTTTTTCTAATCTTTGGTAATTGAAGCAAATGGGTTTTGCGGGGAGAGATTTGTTGCAGGCAAACGTACATACATTCATTTTTATTTACGAGGAGGCGAGGGCTGAGCAGTGTAATGAGTGAAAATGCATGCTTAATTTAAATGGCGAGTGTGTCTGTTAGGCAATGCATTAGAGTCTGCAGAAGAAGCGTAAGACATATTAATTGACAGACAGGAACCGCTGTCTCCGAGGTTGATACAAGTAATTTATTACTTCAGAAACGAATGCCACCGCCAGAATGTGCTTCATTAATTTCAAATTTAGTTTTAATTTCAAGCTGTTGCCCCTTGAGAAGAATAAGGTGGCAAGTTCTGTTTGAAGAGACATTTTTCCCCTCTCCCTCCCTCCATCTTTCTCTTTCCATCCTCCATCTCTCTCTCTGGCTGTCTCTGATTTTCTGCAGTACAGAACAAAGACCTGGGGGTGGGGAAAGAATGGGAGGGGGTGGCAACTTGATTCCAATTTGAAAACAATGTCAATGTAAAAGTGGGAAGTTAGAACATAATTACTGCAACAGTTTATGATAGGGAATACTTTGTCTGTGAATGCCATTGGATGATTGCTCTAGTATCCTCTGGAGAAAGTGTGAATGTCAGTATCTTGTGTTTCTATCAGTTTCCTGCTTGGTGAAGAAGAGTTGAGAATCTCCATCATTAGGTATGGTGTCAGTGTGGTTCTAACAGCTCTTCTCTCTCTCTCTTTGTTTTGTCTTTTTTCTGCTTGAGCAGCATACGTCCCTGAAGATGAGAAGGAAGCAGCCCTGTTGGATGAGGACCTGGATGGAGACGACTCAGCTCAGGAAGGGGAGGAGCCTGTTGCCAAGTTCCTATGTCAGGACAAGGACTTCCTTCTTAAGGACAGGCCAGGATCCACTGGCTTTCATGACTCCCCCAATGCTGCTGACTTTTCTGGTCAAGAGCTAGACAGTGAGTCTCACCTGAGCGAATCCAGTGACAGAATGTCTGATTTTGAGATCTCCTCACTTAAAAATGAGGATGATGTCCTCCTCTCTAAAGACCCCTCCAATGCCATTTCCCTATCGTCCTCCTCTGTCATGATGGCTGCTGCCAGTGCTGCTGCCCCAGTAAGTGGAGATGAGGCCATATTAGCCACAACAGGGTCAGTGGCTGACAGCCTGGAGAAGATGAAGGCCATTTACACCTCCTTCCTGACCAACTCCTATTGGTCCACACTGAATCTGAACATGAGCCAGCCCCCTGCAGAAAAACCCCCTCGCAGTCACAGCAGCAGCAGTAGTAGCAGCAGTAGCAGTAGCTGTGGAAGTGGAGGCTATGACTGGCACCAGACAGCTATGGCTAAAACCCTACAGCAGGCCTCACAGAACCACCACAGCAGACTGGGCATGGTTCAGCAACCCACAGTGGCTGTATCCACAGCGTCTACAGAACCCAACCTCTTTAGTACCGTCCAGCTGTACCGGCAGAGCTCCAAGCTGTATGGCTCTATATTCACTGGCGCCAGCAAGTTCCGCTGTAAGGACTGCAGTGCGGCGTACGACACACTAGTGGGGCTCACGGTGCACATGAACGAGACAGGCCACTACCGTGATGATAACCACGAGACAGATGGTGAGGGTGCTAAACGGTGGTCAAAACCCAGAAAGCGTTCCTTGCTAGAGATGGAGGGAAAGGAGGATGCACAGAAAGTTCTGAAGTGCATGTACTGCGGGCACTCCTTTGAATCCCTTCAGGACCTAAGTGTCCACATGATCAAGACAAAACACTACCAGAAAGTGCCTCTGAAAGAGCCTGTTACACCAGTGGCAGCTAAGATTATCTCCTCGGCTCGAAAGAGAATCCCTATGGACCTAGATATCCCTAGCTCACCAGACTCTAATGGAGGCACCACACCTAAGCCCACCTCCCTCAACGACTCTCATGACATACTTCAGAAGGTCACCAACCCTTACATAACACCTAACAACCGCTATGGACACCAGAACGGTGCCAGCTATGCTTGGCAGTTTGAATCCAGGAAGTCACAGATCCTCAAATGCATGGAGTGTGGCAGCTCTCATGACACACTGCAAGAGCTAACTGCTCACATGATGGTGACCGGACACTTTATTAAAGTCACCAACTCTGCTATTAAGAAAGGCAAACCCATTTTAGAGTTGTCCTCCCCGACCCCCACACCAAATTTAACCGCTGAAGAAAAGGTCCAGTCCGTTCCCCTGGCTGCCACAACCTTCTCCCCTCCACCTGCCCCAGTGCCTCCTCCAACCAGCATCTCCCCCACTGCCATGGTTGTGGAGATAAAAAAGGAGGAGAAGGAGGAGGAATGCACTAAAGAGTCCATCATCAACAATGGTAACAATCTCAACAAGGAGAAGAAGGCAGGAGGTGAGGAAGAGGCTGAGGAGAAGTTTGATATTTCTTCAAAATACTCTTATCTGACTGAGGAGGATCTGGATGACAGTCCAAAAGGGGGTCTTGACATCCTTAAGTCCTTGGAGAACACAGTGACCTCAGCCATTAACAAAGCCCAGAATGGAGCTCCAAGCTGGGGTGGATATCCAAGTATCCATGCTGCCTACCAGCTCCCAAATATAATGAAGCTCTCACTAGGCAACTCCGGGAAGAGCTCTCCCCTTAAATACATGTTCCCTGGAGGGGAGATTCTCTCTCCAACTGGTAAGATCCAGCCTCTCATCTCCCCTCCCAGCCGCCAGAACTCCCCGCTGCCCAAAAACAACTTCCATGCTATGGAGGAACTGGTCAAGAAAGTGACAGAGAAAGTGGCCAAGGTAGAGGAGAAAATGAGAGAGCCCAGTGGTGTTGTGAGGGGATCTCCTCTGAGACGTACCACGCCCTCACCCTGCAACAGCGAGGCAGGGGACTCAGTCCGAGGAGAGTCACCCAAAGAGAATAGAGCAGGAGGCTATAAAACTCCAGAGAATACAAGTGGAGCGGAAAAAGCAGTAGGTGATGGAACCGGAGCCAATCACAGAGATTCCAATGGAGATATTTCCATAAAGGAGTCTGTGGAGAACGGAGTGGAGTCCACTGCGGTGACATCCCCCCTTGCTACCTCCCTGTGTGGCAGTACAGCTATCATCACAGACCATCCACCTCCAGAACAGCCATTCGTCAACCCTCTGAGTGCCCTGCAGTCAGTAATGAACGTCCACCTGGGGAAGGCCGCTAAGCCTGCCTTGCCCTCTCTTGACCCCATGAGCATGCTGTTCAAGATGAGCAATAGTCTGGCAGAGAAAGCAGCGGTGGCTGCATCCACCCCACCAGCACAGACCAAAAAGCCCAGTAATGACCGCTTAGACCGCTACTTTTACCAGCAACATCTAAACAACGACCAACCCATAGATCTCACCAAAGGCAAACATGCTGACAAAAACAGCAGTAGTGGTTCTTTGGGTTCAACGGCTCTCTCTTCCACTACCACTACCCCATCCTCAATTTCTCCCTCCTCCACTGTCACTATGACCAAAGCTTCAGCTGCAGTAGCTTCCTTTATGTCAACCTCCCCTTTGAGAGAAAACGCACTGTCAGACATCTCGGACATGTTGAGGAACCTGACAGAAAGTCAGACTGTCTCCAAGTCCTCCACACCTACCAGCCTGTCTGAGCGCTCCGACATCGAAGGTGTCACACAAGAGGAGACAGAAGATATTTCACCAGCTCAGAAACGTAAAGGCCGGCAGTCCAACTGGAACCCTCAACACCTCCTCATCCTACAAGCCCAGTTTGCCTCCAGTCTGAGACAAACAAGTGATGGCAAGTACATCATGTCGGACCTGAGCCCACAGGAGAGAATGCACATCTCCCGTTTCACTGGGCTTTCAATGACTACAATATCCCACTGGTTGGCTAATGTCAAGTACCAGTTGAGGCGAACCGGTGGCACCAAGTTCTTAAAAAACTTGGATTCAGGTCACCCAGTGTTCTTCTGCAGCGACTGCGCCTCTCAGATCCGCTCACCATCCACCTACGTCAGCCACTTGGAATCCCACTTGGGCTTCCGTCTGCGAGACCTGTCCAAGCTTTCTGGGGAGCAGCTGCTCAGCCAGATTTCACAGCAACGTCATCAACGCCACACCAAAGGACTATCTGAAAAACTGCTCTCTAATCTTCACTCATCCAGCCACCCTTTACCCTCCTCCTTACCCACATCCATTCCCTCTTCCTTACCCATCTCCCTGGCCTCGTCCTTAACCACCTCTCTGCCCTCAATTGAATCCCCGTCACCCTCCCCCGATGACGACGATAGTGGGGCTGTGTATCAGTGCAAGCTCTGCCACCGGACTTTTGCGAGCAAGCATGCGGTTAAGCTTCACCTGAGCAAGACTCATGGGAAGTCCCCTGAGGACCATCTCATGTATGTGTGTGAGCTGGAGAAACAGTAGCACTGGCTGGAAGACAATGCTATGTTCTTTTGTAATGGCTCACTCTGTATTGCTCTGTCTCTCTTAAGCCTTTCACAGACATTTCTTTCAAAGAAAAGAAAGGATTATTAATGTGATGGAACTGCACAAAGATGCCATACTACAAACTACTGTTTTAAGTTTTGGCACATGGTTTTCAATTTTGTGTTGTAGCAGTTGTTTTTTTAATTCCTTTTGTCGCTGTGTGAGGTAGACTCACTCTGACCCAAGACACTATTTTAGTGATTTCCTTTGACAGGAATAGAGTGACTTTTTTCAAAATGTGCAGATCGGGGCTGTTGTCATTGAGAAGATACAGTATATGAAGGTTTAAAAAAAGAGATTCTAAAATGAAGTGGTGTGTATTTTGAAACTTGTGTAAATGGAATTAAGTTCCTTTATATTTTGACATCACTGGGATGTGATAAGCTGCATGCATAAATGAAACAGTTTAGTTAAACATTTTATAACTAAATCTGGTGCACTTTCCATGATTTATTTGATTGTTTGTTTTCACTCTCCCGCTCGCTCTCTTTATTTTCTTTTAGGTTTTTTGTGCTGGAGTCAGCATTTAAAATTTAACCCTCTGAGTACGTCAAAGCACTTCTACACCTAAGATCCAAACACTATTGACTCACGATTTAAGATTGTGAATTATTGAAGCTATTGTGAGAATTAAATGGACAAAGTGTGCATTGTGTCTGCAATGCCTGTTTCCCAGACATACAGTATGTTGAGTCTAATCCTAGACATGAAAGCATTTTTTCAAAAGGAGATTCTCTATTCACTGCAAGGGTTTTCATCACGGGCTTA
Organism: Sander lucioperca; assembly: GCF_008315115.2. Taxonomy (NCBI): domain Eukaryota; kingdom Metazoa; phylum Chordata; class Actinopteri; order Perciformes; family Percidae; genus Sander; species Sander lucioperca. Next base: position 43,778,459 of record NC_050175.1, on the reverse strand, counting down.
ATATTTGTTTGAGATATGTTCACAGGACTTAACACAAGCATTTTACTATGTGGTAAAAAAGGAGAAAAAAAAGAAGAAATCTGAAGTATTTTACTTTGGTCGATCAAGGACCTATATTAATTCAGGTCTGTGTAAAATATGTATATACAAAAACATTAACTAATTCCTGTCTAAATTATGCATACTTTCTATATTTTTTAATTTAAAAGGATTATGACTATCTGCTGGTGCACAGTATATGAAGACATGAATAAAATTGTTTTGCACAATAGTTTTATAAATGTGTTATTTAATCAAAGGATACGAAAAAAGATAGGTAGCAAAAGGATGACAACAGGTGAATCTTTTTATTCCCAACTCGTGCTCAAAGGGTTAAAGGCTCTTTTTACCAGACACTACTCTACATGTGCCGCTGTATGAACACTAAAAAGATATTAAAGGTTGTACAAAAAAGATGTTACTTTATAAAGATATTTCACATGTAAACTGTTATTTATAAGCACTCTTGGTTGTTTCATATCGTTGAATGCCTTTTCGATTGGTCCTATTATTTTGTTCTGTCTAATTGCGCTGCCATGATTCCACACTGCAGCTTTATCTTTTGGAGATATGAAAGGTAACCATGGTTACACTAACCTCTTGAGTGACAAGTTCTGCTACATTTTTGGCAGTTAATTTGCTGAAGTAACTGACAGCTGCCAGAGTAGAGAAATAAAAAAAAAATCCTTATGTGTAAAATATCGGCATGTAAACAGCACAGATACTGTAATGCATTCTGTGCCGTTAGTCTTTTTCCATTTCGTTCTTTCGTTTTCTGTTGTTGTTGTTCTTGACAATGAACCCCCATTATATGACTTCATATAACCTTGTTTTCTACTGCAGCATTAAAACATGGAAACAGTTTTTTGCAATAATGTGTGTGTGCATCGTGTGTGTCATGGCTATCAATTATGTGTGTGCTGTGCAGTCCCTAATGAGCACATTAGACTGGGAGTGTGTCAATGTCTGTCTGTGGCGAGCTGTAGACTAGTTTACAGTGAGTGGCAGCAGCGGGGCTGTGTGGGAGACACACACACAAACACACACACAAACACACACACACACACACACACACACACACACACACACACACACACACACACACAAACAGACACCATCATTGTTGGGCTTTCCCAGTAGCCTTTCCTGTTGTCCTAGTGGGTTAGGCATATATATGGCATATATAAGACTGAGCCTGCAACAAAAGGCCTCAGAAACATTAAACCAATCAAAATGACAAAAACATGTTTTATCATTAAGTGGGGGCAGTGGAGCAATCAAACAACTGAGCTCCATACTCCACATCTATCTCTTTCCACACGGGATATGGACGCATATAAAGACACACACACACACACACACACACACACACACACACACACACACACACACACACACACACACAAACACACACACACTTCCATATCTCCAGCTCTATAATTACCTCCAACGTCCATTTTGTGACTACTTTCTGCAAGGTAAGACACCTGGGAGACATATTTGTTTAGGCTTCATGGGAGATGACAACAATGCTGACAAGATGAGCAGGTCCTTTCAAGTGTTTATTTATTCATAATTTTCCCTGTCCATAGCTGTGATTAAATAGGAATTGTATCACTATCAATCTGGTGATATGTTCTGCACAACAATATGATATAGATAAAGCAGATGGAACGACGAGTTAACGTTCACGGGAGGAAGTGATCTATGAGAGCTGACTTCTGTCCGAAGATCTACATGAGAATCGGTATATGTTCAGTACAGAGAAGGGGATGAGAACACAGAGGTAGGGTTTTAGCAGGAGAAAGAAATGTTAAAGAACTAGCACATATACCGTATATCATCAGCACACTCGCAAATCTGCTCACACAACATACACAGCACACATAATATATCAAAGTGAGACAGTGCTGTGTGTAACCCTAACCCTAACTACATCACTTTCCTGCTCCGTTCTGCCACTTAATATACCATGTTAAAAAAACACATGCATATACACCTGCACACAGCACAAACACACACACACACACACACACAGAATTGTACAGTCCATGATACCACATTATCTTCTTCTTTTCACATATATGCACAGAAATGCACAAAAGGCCAACACACACACACACACACACACACACACACACACACACACAGCTCTTTACAGCCAGGTAGAAGGACTTCATCTGCAGTGACAAGGTGCCACTGTGTGTGAAAATGTCAGCCTTCAACAGCGCAGCCTGAAGTCTGGCACCGTATTTAAGGCTCTCATTAGCCTCAAAGAAAATATGCGTGAAATGGAAGTGTAAGAAAGCCTCTCTCTCTCTCACTGTCTTCACATCTGGCGAGCAAAGGCAAGGGCTTATTAAGGTTTAAAACTAGCATGCAGGAGACAATGGGTACCACCACTGGGATCTGCACATACGCACGCACACACACACACACACACAGACACACAGATATACACAGGGAGACATATTCACATTGATGTACGTATGTATTTGAATGCATTAAACCCTATTAGTTACAGTCAGTGAAGTATAATGATGAGTAAATGCTGACCTCCAGACTCATCCTGACACAAAACACCAACATTTATGTTTTGTATTTTTCTTTAAAGCACACTTTACTCACACAACTTCAGTTCATCTCACTTTACACCATTATTAGTACTATTTATGTAGATTTTGATGACTTACACTAGAATTACTACAAAAGGTGGTTAAAGTTGTAATCTTTAAGATTCCAGTCCTGGATGATTTGACAACATTATGGTTACTGGTGGTAACAGCAACCGCACTCTAATAATACAAGTCCCAGGGTTCCATTCAAAGTGACATCTGTATTGACCACTGGGGGTAGTTGCAGTAACACACCTTGGTAATTAAAAAAATGCAACAGAAGCAGATCAAATTGCTTATCTGTTTACAGGGCGGACGTCACGTCACGTTGTATTAATAAAGAAACCTTGAGAAGACAGTCATCAACGTTGGTCAACTCTGGTTGTGCAGGAAAGGGGGACGGCCAGTAACAACTATATATGCAATTACATAATGCAAATACATAAAAAACTGTTTTGCTGAAGAAATGTTGCCCATAAATACTGGCCCAAAAAATTGGGTTTGATCTAATTTAGATCTTAATTACTCTAACTTTAACTTGACTGAAGATGCGCGGTTACAAACTTGGGTCTCATGCTGAAACAATTAACAACAACTAACAACTATCAAACAGTTAATTGGCAATTTCTTTGACAAAGAACATAAAGCCACGCTAGCCACAAATGACAAACATTGGCTGGTTCAAGCTTTTCAAATGCAACAATTTGCCACTTCATCCTTAGAGTTTTTAACTATTGGTCTAACAAAACAAGCAACTTAAAAGATCTCACCTTGCACTTTTAGAACTTGCATATTAGCCATGCTAGCAGCATGGCTCTAAGTCTGTCAGTCAGTCCACCACTTTTGGCCTGATTGAAATATTTCAACAACTTTCGTATGGATTGCCCGGACATTTACTACAGATACCCATGGTTCACAGAGGAGGTATTCTTCTGACTTTGGTGATCGGCTGACTTTTCCTCGGGCACCATCGTCAGGCATGCCCATCAACCTCGGCTGTCCTGTTTATTTAGTGCTAATTAGCAAAATAACCGCATGCTAACATGCTAAACTAAAGTGGTTTACATGGTAAATGTTACTGCTAAACATCATCATGTTGTCATTGCAGGCCTGCATGTTAGCATGCCGAGGTTAGCATTTAGCTCAAAGCTCTGCTACGCTCAACTGCAGCCTCACAGAATCAACTAGCACAACTGTAGATTGTTTAACTATTTTTAGACATGAAATGAAAATAAAAATAATCAATAGCTTGCACACACAGACTGTATATAGAATGGACCAACAGATCCCGTTGCTCTGGACGGAGACCAGTGAAGGATATTAGAAGCACTTTTCCGGTGAGCGCTGAGCGTTACTGAGCAGCCTCCAACTGAGAGAAACGACGTAGATGTGACGTGAGCAACCTGTCTGAAAGTTGTAAGTCTTCTGGTAGCTGTGCCAAGAGAAATTTCAATCATTCCGAATATTGCAGAGACGGAGAGCGTAGGTATATGTAAGGAGATAACATAGACACAGGCTAATTATTGCTAACTAAAATGCTAGTTAACATTAGTAATTAAACTTAAACAGCTAATGTAAGTCAAAACTGCCTGCGAGCATCTCCTGTACTGTATGGTAATTCCTCTACTATGCGACAGTAAGTCCCGTGGTTATGACACAATCGTTAGCCTATTTTTATAAAAATGTCTGCTACAGAGCCATAACGTGAGGTACAAGGTAATGGAGCCTTTTATACATTGTTGTGTTTCTTTAGAAATAAACAATGGACAAATAGAGTCTTTAAACACTTCAGATGTAAAGTTATTCTCTGTCAAAGTGACGTCAAAATGAATCGCAGTCAATGGGATGCTAACGGGGGGTGAGTGCTTGTTAGCATCAAAATGCCGCCATAGGAGGTACGTATTGTGAGGAGAAGCTTACCCCCTTGCTTGCACATGGGGCCCTCCTCACTGTCTGAAAAATGCATAGCAATGAAACATGGTAGTCCTATTCTTTTGCCTATCTAAAATGGCATGTAAAAGGACTGCACTGCCTGAAGCCAGCGATGCCAGTGAACATTAACATCTTAATAGTGGTTTTGGAGATGGTGCTATGTGCCAATGTACCACACCCTCATTGTAGCCCACACAATGCAACCGTCAGAATCCCCCAGGAACATAGAGAGAGCTTCCACAACAGTAAGCCGCTCACATGCATTTGAGGAAGGTGTGCTGCAGATCCAGATAGCTTTATCTAAAGCACGGGCTGGTGGGAGGGTGGGAATACAAGCTCAGTGGATCTACTGCGCACAATGGAATCACACGGCATAACACAAATAAAGCCAGGGTACAAGCAAGCACACTCCTTACACAAAGACACACAGGGAGAGTGCCCTGTCCATCTCACTTTCTCTTTATTTCTTTTTTTGTTCCCTTTTCTTCTCTCTCCTGTTCTTTCTTCCAATGCACACACAGTCACACAGACACATTGCTACCCATGGGCAGAAAAAGCATCTGTCTCACACGTCATATCATTTATTTTCCTATTAAACATTATATCAATTTAGTTCTTAGTGGTAATATTTTATGCCATCCAATGGCACTTTTTCAGAGGAGGCCTCATCTCTCCCTAGTAAGAGTAGATCTGATTGGCTGATGCCACCCAGGAATGATTTGTCAAAAAAAGTGTACTAAATATATTCAGTACAAATGTTGTTCATGGAGCAAGAAATACAGAAATAATATGTTCAACTAAGTGTGAACAGATCATTTTCAGCCTTTGATGGTTTTAGCCAACGGGCAGACAGTACAGACATTCGTGTCCCCGTCGGGATGAATTCTAATAACTTTGGTGATCCCTCGACTTTTCACATAGCAACGTCATCAGGTCAACATTTAACCCTTTTGTTGTCTTCCCGTCGAGCGTGCACGTGTTGTCCTCCCTGGTCAAAATTAAAAATGAACCCCTTTTTGACGCTTTTTCTGACATTTATATCCCTTTCTTTGACACTTTTGCTGCTTTTTTCTATGTTTTTGTTGCTTTTTTAAAAATGTTTTTGATGCTTTTGTTACCCAACCACCAAACACCAACACCAAGTTATTACAACTAGGTTTACACTTTATTTTGAAATTCATGGACAATAATCCTCATTTGTAGGAAATTATACCTATTTTTTTAGTTAAAAAAGCAGAAATTATGAAATATATAGACTAATATTAGAGGAATGTATGTTGATGGATGATCAGAGACTTCAAAGAGTCAAAGTTTAGTCAGAATACAGTTTTGAAACCATTTCAGTTTTTTGGAAAATTCTATACAAGTAGTGATCATGTATTGTACGTGCTAAGAGCATTGTATGGAATCCATCTAATTTTGGGGTAATTTTTATTTAAAAAAAAAAAAAACAACTTGTTTGTCAAAATTTTGAAAACGGGTCAAATTGGACCTGAGGACAACATGAAGGTTAAATGTGTTCAATACTTTTGTGTATGACCAAATACCTGCAAAACTAACACTCCAAACTAAAATAGTGACCATGGTAAACATTAAACTTGCTAAACATCAGGCTATTACCATTGTCACTGTGAGCATGGTAGCATGCTGACATTAGCATTTAGCTCAAAGCACCGCTGTGCCAAACTTGATAGTTAACACTATTAAGGCCAAAGGGTAAAATGTACCCGCTTGGCATTTTTAAATGCATGATACTCGGTTATTATAAAACCCCTTTTATCTCCAGTCCATGACTTTTCCTAAAATGGCTTTATTAATTATCTAGTGAGTTATGGAGGGTGTGGTATAAAAAGAAAGTGAAAATATGATCATACCTAAAACCGGCAGCGGGTCATTTTTAGTCGGTTGCCTGGCAACGCATATTGTTTACATGTCTTTTGACAAGGCGGCTGCCATATGACAACTTAGAGAAAGCTAGATTTGGACATGAGTGAGGGAGAATAGGATCAGGGAGAGATCAGTGACCCGTCATTTTCATCAGATGAGGAATCTTCATCATCTTCATCACACTGATGGGACAGGTGCCTCAGTTACAGTCCAGCGACAATGTTACACATACTAGTTAGACGTAACTCGTGTAGCATTTTCTAACGTTAGCTCTACTAGCTGAAGTAATTATAAATATTTATATTCTTTAGTGACGGCTCAACCAATGTGGGAGGGAAGTGTCTACAACCCGGGAGCACGGGCAGTCACAGCCTGTGTGTGTGTGTGTGTGTGTGTGTGTGTGTGTGTGTGTGTGTGTGTGTGTGTGTAAAAGATAAAAGAGCCCAAAGGCCACAAACTGACTTACTTTGTCGAGTCATACTTATTGTTTAAAAAATAGATACAAATGAATAACTTGCGAGAGCTGGTGCTGTTTCGGCAGCGGTTAAATATTATGTAAATGGAATGCTGGCCTTTCTAGTGTTAACTTAAGGTTAACTTAGGTACGTAAGTTAAGAATGTTCAACCCAGTCTCACGGCAGTTCGTGTAAATGTCACGTTAAATGCTGTCTGTGTCCCTTTTCACTCGGACCTGTTTCCAAAATGAACAGTTTGGGTCCGCTTAATCCTTAATTTCAGTATAATGTTTGAGTTCATTTGATAAATTATCATTTGATGTGTATAAAATGACAAAGGCCTGTTTAGTTGAGTTCATAGTATTTTAGTTCTGGTTCTACCTGTGATGTGGAGGGGAAGTCAGCTGTTCACCAGCTAATCAAGGAGAGTGAGTGCAGCTGTGTCTGATTAGATCCCCTCAGCAGGGAGGGGTGGGGCACCCTGAAGGTGGAGGAGTGTAGGCTAAGATAGTTCTGCAGTGAATTACTTTGATATAATATCTGGGGTGCTTATGTGCCCATATATATAAAAATAGCAATGTCAGCAGTAACTGATCTATGTAAATGTAATGGTATTTTCCAGATCCAGAGTCTTAATGTTGCTCTTTCAGTTTAGATCATCCCATACTTACCTGTGCAGGTGGTAGGTTCCAGTCAGGTGAGGCTCAGATGTTAAAGTGCCTTCAGGAGAAGGGAGTTGGCAGCGGGGTTTTAAGTTGTTGTTTTTTTTTTTGGGTGATGTTATTTTGCCTCAGTTTAATTTAGTTTCATTGTACGGTGGCCGACAGGGGCAGACGCCCTGCAACTTAAGAAAACACACGCAAATAGACAAAACACAAGCAAATTAAGAAAACAACTTCATTAATTTGACAACACATGCGTAGCATTCAGCAAATGCGCTGCAAATGCACACAACACAACCAAATACATAAACGCACTGCAAATAAAAAATGATGCAAAAAGAAAAGCACGCAAACCCCGAAAAAAGAAGCGATGCAAAAAGAAAAACAACTTCATTAATTTGACAACACATGCGCAGCATTCAGCAAACGCACTGCAAATGCACACAACACAACCAAATACATAAACGCGCTGCAAATACACACAACACAACCAAATAGATAAACGCACTGCAAATACACACAACACAACCAAATACATAAACGCACTGCAAATATGAAACGATGCAAAAAGAAAAGCACACAAACCCAGAAAACAAATGCAACAAAAAAAACGCAGCATCCAGATTACACAACGGAAGTTCTCCAGACCTCTAGAGGGAGCAGCTAGTGGAACAGCTTGATTTTCGACCCCATGGGGAGGGAGGGAGGGAGGGAGAGAGAGAGGGGGGGAGAGAGAGAGAGAGAGAGAGAGAGAGAGAGAGAGCAACTGCATAGACTATAAATATTAAGTCTATGTTTGAGATATGTTTTCTCTCGTTTGGTGGGTGTGTCTCGGCTCAGGTCACAGGTGATACTCAATCAGCAGAGACGTCTGTAAACTCGTGGTGATAAAACATTTAAAACTGCATCAGCGTTTAACGTTGACGTTTGTTTAAGCCATATTACATCAGAGGGTTTAATTTCGAGGTCTGAAAGGCGCATCACTGAAGTGTAGGCCTCCTCAAGTGTAATATTGTGATTATACAACAACGGTTACCAACAAAATAAGTGATCAATCTGTATTCATATTGTGGAGAAATTCGCTCTTGAAATATAAAAAACAGACAGGGTTTCTAGTCCCTCCCTGTTTAGTAAACCAGCCAATTTACCGTGGGATTTATCAAACTGAATAAATCCCGCTCGCACATATAAACACAAAACGGCTTTGCTAACTCCATCGTGTTGTAAGTAAGACATCTGCTGAAAAAGTTATTGTATTCATTAGCGTGACTGCCGTACTGTTTAGTTCACAAACATCCAACACACCAAAGTACAAACACATAGCGGACCAGATGTGAGCTTTTATTTTGAAAAGCCGAAGCTCGGGGATGGCACCAGCAGGGAGGGCATGAGACGGGAGCATAGACTGTATATTATTAATATATTATGTTATTAATAATAATAATAATCCTCCCTGTGGGGTCGAAAATCAAGCTGTTCCACTAGCTGCTCCCTCTAGAGGCCTGGAGAACTTCCGTTGTGTAATCTGGATGCAGCGTTTTTTTGTTGCATTTGTTTTCTGGGTTTGTGTGCTTTTCTTTTTGCATCGTTTCATATTTGCAGCGCATTTATCTATTTGGTTGTGTGTATTTGCAGCGCTTTTATGCATTTGGTTGTATCGTGTGCATTTGCAGAGTGTTTGCTGAATGCTGCACATGTGTTGTCAAATTAATGAAGTTGTTTTCTTAATTTGCTTGTGTTTTGTCTATTTGAGTGTGTTTTCTTAAGTTGCAGGGCGTCTGCCCCTGTCGGCCACCGTATCATTGTAATTCCCGATTCAGCATCACCATTTTCGAAACCGCATACCATACTAGCCATGCGTACTGATTTGGCCAAAATGTAGCCTGTAATATGCAGTATGCAAACAAAAGCAAAATCTGCAGTATGCCAAAAATACCCGGATGTCGTACTGATTGGGAGAAAATCTCCAGTATGCCTCGGATCAGTCTATCTCGCCTACTGTATCCCACAATGCAAAGCGCCGCAACAATCACAACAACCACGGATTGCCGTTGTGGCATACAACTGGAAACTTTTAACATTGTTCGTCTGCTATTTCATCACTAAATTCACTTCTGAATGTTTGTATGTAGAGCTCAAATATGGGCCGTTTTATGAAAATTGATGGCTAATTGCACATTTGGTGTCGGAGTTCAGAAGATCCACAGTCTGACGTGACAGCCGGCGGGTGCCTGCTGGGGTCACTGACTTGCCGGTCGGCCTGTCCACCTTCACAGACCTGGAGCTCTCTCAGAAGACTTGCGGACAAGAGGCGTTTGTTTCCCCGATTGTTGTTTAAATTACACAACACACGTATCCATTATAAGATTAACTGGAACCTGTGGTTTTTCGAAGTTAAAGCTCCACAAGAGATTGTGGGCGCAGCGTAACAAGCTCGCTGACTGGACTGTCACTCACACACCGGCCACGGAGCAGATGCGAGGGAGAGCAGCATCTGACAGGGCAGAGAGATACCCGTCTTGTAAATAAATTAATATGTATATATATTATATATTAGATTTAATATTTCAGTTCACAATTAGGGTTTGTTTCATTTGCTTATTTCACATAAAGATGAAAGATATTAATTTTCAGTTTCTTACATTTTCAGCATCTTATAAAGTAAACAAACTGCAAAAAAAATGCAAAGCTCAGTAAGTTATATTTTTCATTTGCAATAGTGGTGTGAGTTCTTTTTTTGCCCAGTGCTTTAAGAGCTTGTTTATAGCCTGTCCTAGCATACTGCAGAATAAAACAATTTAACTGTTTCATACTGCATAGTACTGATGAACGCAGTATGCAGTAGGTACTGCATACTACATACTCCAGTCTTCTGCTGTATGTAGTAGGTGATGAAAACAGCCCAAGTGCTTTCGTTAATGAATGCCACAGTTTTTGCACTTCTGCTTCCTGTCCAGCTTTTTCAAAATCCCCCCCACTCCCCTAGTCTGGCTATCAACAGACCAAGGTCAATCTTTTAAGATTGAACATTAGTCTGGGGAGTCTTCTCTGTATTTTCTACTGCACAAGAGGCGTGATCAATGGGCATAGTTCAAATGACTATGTACGCAATTGGATAGTCCTTCAACCAATCAACGCGACCAACGGTGACACGACCGCAACAACGGGGTTTGAGCTGAGCTCCATTCTTTTGGCCACCAGCGGGGCTAGCTGGTAAATTAGGCATTCACCAAAACCGGTCAGTAGTCAGGCAAATACATCCTTCTTTTGTAGGAATTGTTCCAGCGCAAGTTTCTGTTCCGTTTTCGGAAAAAACTTGCCTTTGAAATCTTTTAAAACAGCAGCAACAGCGGCATCAACGGGTTGCTGCGCTTCGGTGGCCGTCATGTTGAATGTAAACAAAAAGCTGCTTGCCGTCGCTTCTCTATCGTCATCGTGTTAAACTAGAGATGGACCGATACCATTTTTTGCTTCCCGATACCGATTCTGATACCCTGAACTTGCGTATCGGCCGATACCGAGTACCGATCCGATACCAGTGTGTCATATATTTTATTATTTTTTAATAAAATATATTACTATCCCTGTATGGATGTGATATTATTTCTATCTTTGTTGTCAGTCTGGCTCAGGATAAACTCTTTGTGAAACATGTACAATGAACGCCACAGAACTTTCTTTTATTATCCAGTTTGACAGTCAGTTATAACGGAAAAAGACCATAAATAAACTACTTTAACGTAGATTTTCTTTAGGGCTTTATTACGTGGTATCGGATCGGTGCATAAACTCCAGTACTTCCCGATACCAGCGTTTTAGGCAGTATCGGAGCCGATACCGATACTGGTATCGGTATTGGCTCCGATAATGCTCGGTATCGGAACATCTCTATGTTAAACCCGCCAATAGCGCGCCAGGTGGATAAGCCAGTTTGTGATTGGTTCCCGTGGATTTGTAACGGAAGCAGGATAGATAAATGTACAGGTTTCCAGCCTGAGCTGCAGGGCGAAATCAAATCGCCGGCAGATCGGGATGGGCGTGACAGTTACATAGGCTACAGTACGTAAATAAAGTATGTTACTTAAATTCATTTATGTACTGTACGTAAGTCAAAATAAGTCAGAGTTGACTTTTGGTTTCACACGGGACATAAACAGCGGCCCTCTGGGTCAAAAGTCCTGTGTTTGTTGGCTCCATCTATCCACCCGACCTCTTCCCTACGCAGACTTTGAACGTAGACTTTGATTAAAAATGCATTTAATACATCCAAAACAAAGGTATATGAGAATGCAGTTTAAGTTTTTGGGAACGTAATTCACAGGGCTGGGCTGTGAGAAGTAACATCAGTATTCTGTGTGCATAGGTTTACAGCCAATATTCCAACTGTTACCCAAACACACTTGTACAGTGCATGGAAACTTGATGTTTTGACAGCCCGACTTACTTTATTGAAGGTTTGTTCTGTATAACAGTAAAGAAAATGCAAAGCTTCAACTTCCTTGTTTACTCAGTTCATATATTGATTGACTAGGCTTTCAACTCAAAGAGGTGTTCCTAACAAATATCTGCCAAGAGCATCTAAAAGGGTAGTCCGCTTTGCTTCAGCATCGTCAGATTCAACCAGTTTACTCACTGACCGGAAACAATTCAGATTGATTTTCAGACAGTTTTTACTGCATGTTTTTTTGCCTTGTTACTTAAAGTCATTATTCCCTTAAAATTCACATGTATTGTGTGTATCTAGCCAACCTCATGCTCCACTCTCAGGCAAACAAAACCAGACAAGAATATTGAAACAAATTCTCAGGCCGCATCACTGAGACTTTTCTGGGGATACACTGACGGCACACACTAATTATATGGAGAAATGGGCGATGTTGCTGTGTTTAATCATATCTGAAATTCCATACAAGCTGTCAATTGGGGAAAAGAGTTTATGTAAGCCCCCTAGTGATAATTACAAGTACGACATATGGAAATACTTTGTGGTCCCTGATTTCTCCCACTTGGCATCTTGAATTGCAGAAGTTTGTCAATATACAGGCTGTAAACACTGCAGCCATTCCACTACCGCTGGCAGTTCAAGGTACAGAAAAGTAAAGCCTAAATCAGATTTGCAACCAATCTTAAAGTTAATTTAAAAGTAAAGAAGCAATCTGCTGATCACCATCTTGGATGTGGGCAAACAAAATAACCTTTGTACTTCTTTGTGTGTAGAGTGAACAGGGCATATGCATTTGCACTGCAGTAACAAACTCATTGGGATGTAAAACATCAAAGAAACGTTATGCGAGACCAAAAGATCACTCTCTGATTCTCTGTCTTCAAGTCTCTTAGTCATTAATTCACCAGAGCAAATCTTCTTGGTAACATTACCAGGGCCTTGATTCACTAATGTCTTGCTTTGGGAAAGAGTTATTCATTTGTACAACCACTGATGTCTCAGATCACAGGAATGGCATATGTAAATTCTGTCAGAACTGGTTCTTGGGCTAGATTCCTTTAAGAAGAGTATGGGAAGTGTGCCAAGAGACTGGGAAGTTGCACATCAAAGTCATACATCAGAAGCAGCTGGAAGGTAGAATCATGACATTTACTTGCTTTTTTGATAAAATATTTAAAGAATCCTTACAAGGGTTAACTTTATGGTTGAACACTCTTGTGCTGCTCTGAAACTTCCTTTTGGTAGATAGAAGAGGTAGAACAAAGATGAAGTTATTAAAAATAGTTATTTAAACATTTTGGGTAAAGGCATCTACTGTACCAGTATCCTCATTATTTCATTTTTCCCGTTAATAAAAAACAAATATCAATAGTGAGATAATTCATTCCCTCCCTCAAATCGCCTACTAATATGAGACCTTCTGGTTTTGAACTGCCTGTCGGAAGAATGACCATGTAAGAGTCTGTCCATTTTGGATTAAAAGCTCTGTTTTCACTGTGTTCTTCTTAAAAAGCAAACCATGTGACATTACTTTTCTCTGACTCAACTATTCCTGCGACTGTCTCGTCTCTCCCCTGTTTGTGTGTATCTGACTGACTGACTCCAGTCGCAATGCTTTTCGGAATTCACAGATCAGCATCACATAAGATTAATTACAACACATGCAATTGGTCCGCTAGTCGAACGTCGTCATACTCAGATTCGAGTTAGAATATGAGTCTGATACTGCTCCACTGAGCTGTGATTATGGGGCGTGTTTCAACCGAACCAGGAAAGAAAATGCCTCTGCACTCAATTGGATAGACCTTCAACCAATCAGAGCAATGGAGACAGACGTCACAGAAGCTGCAAGTCAAAGGCAGGCTTCGACAGAGCAAAGGCAGAGGCGGCAGTTTGTTACTGTTGATCATCTGTCCATCATCGTATAAAGCCCACCCTGACAATTTGATTGGTCCAAACAGATCTGGCTCGAGCATAGTTGCTTCACAACGGATGAAGTCCAGACCGAACTTCCCGACCTCAAATGTTGTGGGTCTAAGTTCGTCTGGCATCCAGTCTAAGTGCTGTAAAGGCTAGAAATGGTACACTGGTTAAAATAGAAAGACTCCATCAAAATTTGATAATTCTCAATAATTTATCAGTTATAGGTCTGGATAGGACGCCATCTGGGTCCACCTGTTAGTGAATTCAGCGGGGATGGAGAGGGATGGCAGGTTGACAAGGGGGATGCATTTTTGGCATTTAGCTTACAATGATATTCACATGAGACATGTTATCATGTTATGTCGTCTGCACTGGCCAATCATTTTCTTAGAACCTTTGGCTTTAGAAACAACCAGCAAGGACTTCAGGAAGTGACATAACCCCACATACAACCACAACTTTTTTTTTTTTGTAATGCTGCTAGCTTTATGTTTTAGCGTAGAGTTCAGCTTTGGTGAACTTTGATATGTGAATGTGCTGTTGAACAATTGCAAACCGTCTTGACAGTGCTGACCTTTGGAAGAAGGGAGACCCTACGAGTGGTTTGCAATCAGTTCTGAGACAGCATTTTCATACAAGTACATCTCTTACATGAATTGCGTTAACTCATTGTCTGGTTAGTGAAGGTAGCTAGCCTAGCAAATGGCCAAAATGTCACTAACCCCCAATTTCCACTGGTTGCGGAACGTCTGCGGATCAGCTCCGGAACGGCGGCAGAGTCATTAGGTTTCCATTAAAGTCAATGTGTGTATTTCCACTGACTGCGGAACGGCTGCGTTCCGACTCCGGCACAGCTCCGGCGATCCGCAGCCCTCCGGAGCAGATACGCAGAGCTTCTATTTTTGACGGACGCTGGAGAGCTCCGCAGCAATTCAGCACACGACAGATAGTGCGGGACAGGAAGTCGAGCACAGAAACAAAATAAAACATCCGGTTAATTTTCAAAATAAAATACACCGTGCTCACGGCAGATCATATTTCCCTGCACTACACCTTGAAAACACAGCACAGAGTTGTTTCCCCTCTACTCTTCTGGATGGAAACAAACTGTTGGCTTTGTGGTTCTATTCTACCTGAATTTGCGCGATCTAGTGGATCCTCGTGACTTCAGCTGTCAGTCATGGCCACAGCCGTACCGCATCAAATCCGGACCTAGTGGGTATTGACCGACGGAGGAGCACGGAGCCGATACGCAGCGGAGCCGGTCCGCAGCCGTTCCGCATTCGGTGGAAATCCAGGGTAAGTTTCATCACCGCATCACCTATGAATCTCACAGCACAACGTCCTGGATTTACTGCAGGGCTGTTCTACTCAATTCAATGAAGTGTATTTTATAATCTAGTAACTCAATGTATATTCATTAAAAAATAATGTAAACGTCTCTTTGTGGTCTTTTTGGTGTTTGAAACGTTATAAAATGTTCACTTGTTTTCCATTGATATAAATACATACATGCAGGCGACTGGGTAGCTCACCCGGTAGGGCGTGCGCCCGTATTCAGAGGCTTAGTCCTCGACGCAGCGGTCACGGGTTAAATTCCAACCTGCGGCGCTTTGCTGCACGTCGTTCCCCCTTTCATGTCTAAAGCTGTCCTATCTAATAAAGACCTAAAAATGCCACAAAAAAAATCTTTATAAGTACATACACACAGTATGAATCAGGTTTGTAAAGTGCATATGTGCAAATTATTAATTTGAATGAGTTCCTTCTACCATGTTTTGAGCAATAATCTTTAAAACTTTTTGGAACCGTTACCTATATCTTTGGTGCTTTCTTGTGATGTCAATGCACTGCACGTCCCTGACATGACAATGGACGCTACCATGTTTCAGAGTATGCTGTGATATGAATTTTAATGCATACCTCCCTGCTCTAACAAAGAGTCAGTCAATCAGTCAGTCAGTCATTCTGTATGCAGGTTACCTGCAACACCGTAGATCTTGTCTGGCCCCACACATTTCCAAAGTATCTTAAAATAACGCATGTGATGAATGTGCAATTTCCCTAATTTACAGCTGGCTGCCATACTCAGGGCTGTGGGCTGGATGGAAATCTTAAATGGGGCTTGAACAGCACTCCCCACAACAAGAAATCAATATGCCATGCAGCCTAGAGAGGCGACCCGCTATCTACTGTGGCCGAGGCAACGCTTGCGGGGTAATTTCCTCTAAACGCTACAAACACAGCTCAGCCACTTCACCGACACAAATAGAATCCCACTCACACGCTCTGACACACATACACTCAAGAAGATGTATGCTGAATGTGGTGTGTGTGTGTGTGTGTGTGTGTGGTTGAGATACAATGACTAAATGTAATGTATACATGTTTTCAGGTGTATAGATATAATTTGCTTGTGAGTAAAATGTGTTTTTTTCACATAATCTGTGTAATGTGTTTTGATATTTCTGTGTATTTAAAAGGTATTATAGAACACGTGCACATGTGTGTGTGTGTGTGTGTGTGTGTGTGTGTCTCTGTGTATGTATATGTGCCAATCGCTACTCATAGCAAATACTTAATACTCAGTCAAATTACTTATATTTATTACAAAGTATATGATTATTGGAACTCAAAAACAATAAATAAGAAAAACATAAAAGTATATGTGTATATATATATATATATATATATATATATATATATATATATATATATATATATATAAAATACAAGATATAAGATACATTTGGTCAGAATTTTTCATTTGACTTCTTATGTGAACCCTGGCTGCAAGACAAATTTCCCTTCATGGCACAATAAAGAATATTATTGTTCTTTATATATGTTATATATTTTCAAAATACAGATAGGTAGAGATGCAAAGTATAGCAAGATTAAGGCAAACACAATTTGCTTTTATCATGTTCAATTAGTTGTCACACACACACACACACACACACACACACACACACACACACACACACACACATTACGTTTGCACTATTTTATGTCAGAATCACAATTTTTACTTGCATCATTTTGTTTGTATACATATTTGAGCATTGTTGCAGAGAGCCTGAAGATTTCCATTGCCAGTTAACTGGAACTACATGAATGTCTTACAACATTTAGAAGCAGAGGTCTGTAAAAGATCACCCAACTCAAGGTTTAGGTGATTCAGAGTTCTGTGGCTCTTCATCTGTGGATGTAGGGTAATTAGGAACAGAGTTCTCCTGAGTGAGGGAGGGTTGCAGGTAAGTGAGTTCAGACCATATCCATTACCAAATGTAATCTATTTTCCTCTGTGGAGATGCTATCTCTCCTGAGTCCAAAAAGAACAATACAGAGGATGTGCTAGCACTGTTGTTCTTGGATTGGTTATATGGTGCTCATCAGATAAGCTGGGATGCTCCCTGCAGGTTCACATATACAACATAAGGAGTGTGTGTGTGTGTGTGTGTGTATATAATGAACCTTGCCAATACATAGGTTGAACGTTCATGATTAGCTCAAGAAAACTCAATACTGAATGAGTTCTGTTATTTTTAATTCAAACAATACTTGTATGTCTTTCAATTTAACCAGAACATTTTGATGTTAACTAAAACAAAATATAATGCTAAACAACAAAAAAAAGCGTTATTGTTATTCGTCATATACAAGTGACAGTACAATGTATTGAAATTGAATTACTCCATTTAACCCATCCTAATTATTATTTTTTGTCTTAAATCCACCAGCCATTTTCACATTATACCAACATTTGCAGCATCCTGAGCCTTTTTGGTAAGGTTACTAGGAAAACTGAGCCCAGAGTAGTTTTATTCTCCCCGAAACAAGTTTCCTTTTTATTTTAAAGAACTATACAAAAAACTATTTTGCAACTTTCACTGTCTTCCGCAACTTCATTGCAACAAACATACAAAAGACATTGCAACTTTTATCGCAATTTTTTACAAAAGCTCCCGCAAAATTAGGCATTTTGGGCCGCAACGATCTCAAAAAAAGGCCGCGAAATCCTGGAGGGACTGATTAGTATGCAGTGGACATTTATACATACAGCATCCAGGAGCAACTTGGGGTTCAGCGTCTTGCTCATGGACACTTTGACATGTGGCTGGAGGAGCCTGGGATCGAACCGCCAATCTTGTGGTTGAGGAGCGACCACCCTATCTCCGAGTCACAGCCACCCTTAATCCCAGGATAGTAAGTGTTTGCATTGCGAGGGATAAAAGAAGTAATAGAGTGAATAGAGAATAGAGATGGAGTATTCTCACCCACAAAGTAGTATTCAAGAAAAGCTCTTAATGTTCCCTTTAAATTATAGTACAGCTGTTGTGTTTTCCATCATCTGGCATTGCATGGTACAACCCATCAAAAAAAATAGAGATGGATGGATCTTATTTGAGATAAATCGTGTTTGCTTACAGTATGAAATCTTTCGTTTTTCACATTTTAAGCAATAAAGAGGAAAGGTCAAATGACTGCGCTGTACAATTCAGCTGTATGCAGCATTTTGTGAGAAATATGTTGCTGAGCATAACAGTAACTATTCATTCCATCATCCCTTAAGGCCTGAGCTATTGTTCTGAGTCTAGGTGGCATTATTATTGTACTCACTGCGTAATTGCCATCAACTGTCAGTGATGTCATCCCCAAGTTTCTGAGGAAACTTTTTCAAGCTTGGATAGGTTTAAGGCTTGCTACTTGCTATGCCACCAGTCACTGAAGCCATACAAACTACATTTAGTCAAACAGTGTGGAGCACAGCTGGGGGTAAGCAAGTGGCCCCCACCATGGCTCAGGCCCCGGCCAGGCTAAGAAGAGTTCCCCAACAAAACACAGCAAGGGTCTGAATTTGTGTGTGTGTGTGTGTGTGTGTGTGTGTGTGTGTGTGTGTGTGTGTGTGTGTGTGTGTGTGTGTGTGTGTGTGTTGCAGTTATCAACGAGAAGATAAAACATGAACCAGGACGTCCAGTTTGACACTGTGCAGTGGTTGAAAGTTAAAATGGCAGCAATAATTTCCCTCGTCTGTTATGACATTGGAGAGCTAATCAATGAAACATGGCTCAATGTTACAAGGTACACTCTGACATATAATCTAACTGGTATATGTGGCCGCACTGGGTTGCAGCAGAAGTCCAACAAGGATAAAATAAGTACAATTTGCTATTGAGACCCGCATCTTGTTGCATTGCAGTGGCACTTGTCGGACCTCTGCATTGGCTTCAACCCACGACAGTGTTGATGGTCACTTGGAAATAGCTAGCATCAATACATAGAGAGCTATTGAGACCCAAACTTTAGCTATAACTCATTAGATGACAAGCATGATATAGAAATGACAAGCTCAGCTAGCTTCAACTGACTAGCGAGAAGTCTCCTAACTGCGTTGCCATGGAGGTAACACATGAAGTGAAGTTTAATTTTCCATAGTTGCAATATATAGTAGATATATTATCTATGATGTATCTATATATAACTTACCAGAGTCATTATGGTGTTATTTGTTAGATAAATCACTAATGGAAATTTAAAACCCAGCCATGAATATCTTAAATGCTTTTAAGTTGTCAGGTCCCTTCTGACATTACTTGCATAAAAATAGAACTATATAAGTTATTTTCTTCTTTGAACTAGGAATTACTTCATAAATAACAGTAGTAGTAGAAGTAGTAGTAGTCATGTGCTATTAGATTAGTACCGTATTTGTTAGCTCAAACCTTTTCTACATACTTCCACTTTAATACAACGGAAGCAGAACAAAATTGTGCTGTTATTTCGTTCCACCCACTGAGGCCAATAGCAAATATTTAGATCTCAAACCCATTGAGCATTCTGAAGATTCAATTCAGCTTCTGATCACAGCATATCTAATAGGATCAAAGCTGAAACAAGCTGACCCCGATAAGAGATAAGAGAAAGTGCTTAGTGTCATTATAAGAATAAGCATATTAGTATAAGACCCTAATAAAATCATGTCAGTGGTCAAATCTGACTCCAGTACCGTAGATGTGTAGCGGTCCTTAAAGGACAATTCCGGTGCTGAACAGATGTGTACCCAATCTGTCGCTCTCTGGGACGTGTTTTCATGCTAATTGAATGTGATTGTTGCTTGAAAGACGCTAGCGCTAATCGCTATTTATACCACGAAAAAAGGCTCAAAATATCACCAAACTTCAACGGTAGCATAATGAGGGTCCCTAAATGTTAACCGAAGCATTGAGAACATTGTAAGTGTACAGTTTATTGAATGAAGAGCTGGTGGTGTACCCGCGGACATTGTGAAGCTATGGCCACCGAACAGGAGTGCCTGTGTTGCGCAGAGAGTAGGACCTGTTGCGTCGCGACACCCAAGAGACGACGACCCAGACCGGAGGGACCAGATGGACAGTTATCCATTGAGTAAGTACACTAGACAAGTTATGTAGAGTATGATTATTTCAGATATATTGAGCAAATTGCTTTTGATTTTAGTTTGCATCGCCAGCTGTAAGTCATGAGTGCATCTTTTCTGTCTGTACACTTCCAAAGTTCTCAATGCTTCAGTTAACATTTAGGGACCCTCATTATGCTACCGTTGAAGTTTGGTGATATTTTGAGCCTTGTAGTGGTACAAAATAGCGATTTGTTCTTACTTTCCCTGTGCCCCGAATACTAGCGCTGTAAGCTAGTCAGCGGTCCGCGCTAGCGTCTTTCAAGCTACAAACACATTCGATTAGCATGAAAACGTTCCAGAGAGCGACAGAGTGGGTACACATCTGTTAATAACCCCTAGGTTTGTTTTGCCCCGGAATTGTCCTTTAAGGACGTCAACCTCCCCCAAGTAGAACCTTCAGCACTGATAGTGAAGGTGCATTTGTTCATATTGAAACAAATGCCTACCCTAAATGCTGTTATAGCAATTGATTAGAAGGTGGGGAAAGAAGATTTGAGTGGATATTGATTGGCTTGATGATCCCTCTAGAAGGTAGGTAGCCATGAGGTGAAAACAATTAAAAACACACTGGTTTGATCTTGTTCGGTGTGATCAGCAAATGATCTGAGGAAAAAAGTAGTGCTGCAGCTTGACTGTGGAAGGAGGAGGTACATTAGGAAAAATGGACTGTTTGGAATATGCAGCTCCAGCTAAACTGTTTTCACAATTTCTTTATTAGTGACTCTGAGAGTGTTCTGAGAGGTGGGGTTTCTTTGGCACCAGCATGACAGGAATAGTTCAGGAATGGCTGAATCTCATCCCCCTTCCTTGACTCCTCGGTCCTCGGCTGAGGTTCTGTCCCTCCTCAGTGAAGGCTGTCTCAAAGCTCTTATTTTGTCCCCAAGGACCGAGCATCATGGAGGGATCATCGAGGAACTATAGCCAAGGACACACAAGAGCAGCCTTCCCAGAAGCCGTGCAGCTGAAGGAGTTGCTAACTCTGCCCAAACAGCTGAGGTATTCATGTGACGCTTCAGAGGAAAGGACGTCTCATCCCTCTAAAAACACATTTACTTGTTGCCTCTCTCCTCCGATGATTTCCTTGAGTCTCTCCTGGGCCTCCTCGGTGGGAGGGACTAAGATGCGAGGAAGGGAGGCAACTGGAGGAGTCGGGGATGCAATGTAAGGGCTTTGGGACATACCCCATATGTTGTTTCTAGTTTGGCTTACCCATAAAGCCAAAAAATATATTCTTAGCCTTATCAATTTTTTTTAACTGCTCAGATTCCTCCCTTCATCAGTGTTGGAGTGCTGTCATAGCACTATGTCCTCATCATTTCCAGGATGTATACATTTAGGCTTTACAAATATCATGACAAGCAAGAAAATCAAGGACATATTGCTATATTAGCACTCTAACACTGAAAAAGACAGGAATCTGATCCGTTAAACATTTTGATGATAAGGTTAAGGCTAAGATTAATGTTTTCACTCCATAATCACTGAAATCAGCATTGGAGAACTAGCTGTGATGAAACTGCATCCAGGTTCTGAATTGGGACATAGCTTTTTGGGGATTGCCAAACTAGAAACGGCATTAACTACTCCTGTCATACTGGTGCCAAAGAAATCCTACCTCTCAGAACTGGGTCACTACTTGCCAGTTGCACTTACCGCAATCATCCTTAAATGCTTGGAAAAACTGGTACTGAACACCATCCTGCCAGCCGTCAGTCTACAGCTGGACCTCCACAAGTTTGCTTACAAAGCCAAAAGGCCCTTCTCTATGCAATGCTACAACCCATTGAATCACCAGGAAACTTTGGCACAATCCTCTTCATTTACTTCAGTTCCGCAAGGCAATCCAGCATCTTTAAGGTTCAGCACAGCAACAACTCCAGCCATCCAGCCGGGGGGCTGGCTGTGGTAAGGACTGAGCATTAGTACATGGGGCACACGCTCAACCAGGTGAGCTACCAGGCATTTAAGGGGCATTAGCCCTTTCCTCTACATCGTTTCATTAGCCTAGCTCCAGCACCACATACTTGGAGTTCTCGGACCACACTCTACTCTTCTTAATGACAATAACACTGTGATGATTTATCAAGACTCAATCTTTATTTCAGTCAGTGGTGTAACAGAATCTATCTACAGATGATTGTTGATAGGACGAAGGAAGTGGTTATCGGCACCCCGAACACACACTGCAAGTCCCCCAACCCCATTTCATCATTGGTGAGACAGTCAAGCAGGTTGACAGTTTCACAAATACCTTAGAATCACACTGGTACGGTGTTCATTTTAGGACATCCTCAGATCTCAGACTCAGGTGTCAGACTCAAACGAAACGGCCTCAGCGTCACAAAAACCTCTCTCATCCTCAGACCAAACGGCGTCAGCCTCAGACCAAACGGCATCAGCCTCAGACCAAACGGCGTCAGCCTCAGACCAAACGGCATCAGAAAAACCTCTGTCAGCCTCAGACCAAACGGTGTCAGCCTCAGACCAAACGGTGTCAGCCTCAGACCAAACGGTGTCAGGCTCAGACCAAACGGCATCAGCCTCAGACCAAACGGCATCAGCCTCAGACCAAACGGCATCAGCCTCAGACAAAACGGCATCAGCCTCAGACAAAACGGCGTCAGAAAAACCTCTGTCAGCCTCAGACCAAACGGTGTCAGGCTCAGACCAAACGGTGTCAGCCTCAGACCAAACGGCCTCATCCTCAGACCAAACGGCATCAGCCTCAGACCAAACGGCGTCAGCCTCAGACCAAACGGCATCAGCCTCAGACCAAACGGCTGGGTTCTGGCTTACTCTGTGTGCTATGTATTAGTCATTAATGTTATGCACAAAACTTTACAGCCACAAATGAATGCAGAGCGAATTGCTAACTTAAAATTGTATTTAGGTGTTCGAAATCCAATCAAACACATATATAATTGGACAACAACAAGAAAAATAAATGATGACTTGCAAACTCACCGGAGCAGAAGGACGCACACTCACTGAGGAGCATCTCACTGCAGTCTGCGGGAAGCGGGGCTTGACATCAAGCCCCGCCCACATCCAAGTCAGTCATTTTTTTTTTACCTACGTCGTCTCCCCATACGCTCGAACCATACAGTCTATGGCTCGAACGGACCAAGACGGTAGCAAACCTCATATCCTCTTGTTTCACATTAGATGACAGAAACTGATGTAAGCTAAATACAAACGACATTTCATGCAACAACAGTGAACTGTAATTGGGTCCGTGTACTTTTTCGTTCATTTGATTTCCGACTTTGAAACGAAAAGAGTGGTTCGGAAATAACGTAAGACTGCTCCGGTGAAAGCCTTGTTTTCATGAGCTTCTGGGGCTAGCTGCTAGCTAGCTCGGAAGCTACATCTGATGGAAGGCAGGTTGCTAATTAGCCAATGCTAAAAAGTATGGAAGTATCCTACTAGTTTCCCCTGCTTTCTATCAATATTCCTCAGTATTTGTCTTTTGGTGTAGTTTGCTAACATGCTCGTAGACATGTAAATGAACTGTTTGCGTGCTAGTTAAGTCAACGGTCAACACCTTTTATATTGTAACGTGAAAGCTCAGGCTGCGTTAGCTTCAGCTAAACCACAGCCGCAACTTGCACTGCCCCGTTAAAATGCAACTTCAACCCTCGGATATAACGGTAATCACGTAGCGATTTTACTGTATCTAGACATCTGTATGTGTGTTCGACCTTTTGAAATACTTAGATTAGGTGTGTTACTGTGCAGGTAATATCCGAGGAGCGTTTTGCATGATTGTGAGTTCTCCTGAACCAGACTGAGAGACCATTTAAAGACTCAGGAACCCTTTGCAGGTGTTTTGGATTAATTAGCTGATTAGAGTGGGACACTTTGAGCCTAAAATATTGAACCTTTTCACAATATTCAAATTTTCTGAGGGTTTTCATAAACTGTAAGCCATAGTCATCAAAATGATAACAAATACAGGCTTGAAATATCTCGCTTTGCATGTAATAAGTCTATATAATTAGTTTTACCTTTTAAGTTGAATTACTGAAATTAATGAACTTTTGCACAATATTCTAATTTTTCGAGTTTCACCTGTATGCTTCTGGTTCACCAGTTAATTGTTAAAGCAAAATCGCCCCTTTGTACATTTGGTTGTGACTGAATTCTTGCTGTTAATATGAAAGTCCATAACGAAACAACACACCATTCTACTTTTGAGGGCTAAATTAAATGAAATATGGCTCGTTTTCCGTTTGAACACATTGTCATCAATATTAACAAGGTTTAAAATGACCCATTTTTCAAATTTGGATATCATTTCAAAATCAGAAATCAGTAGTAACTACATGAAAACTTCACTGTTGCATGAAATATCGTTTGTTTAGCCTAAATCATCAGTTTCTATCTAATGTGAATCAAGAGGCTATATCAGCTTCGCTACCAGGCTGTCTTTTTTTTTTTTTTTTTTGTCTTCAAAAAACTTTATTATTCAAGTACAGATCCATAAACACATTGAAAACATTAAATGCATACATACATACACGAAAAAGGGGCGCATTAAATTTACATTAAAGAGGTTGTAAGGCATTGTAAATGTTCAGAGTCCGGATGGCTTTCTTATTTGTCAGTCCTTTTTTAAGGTTTTAAAATATAATTTCATGTCATTTTTAAATTGGTGACTA
This sequence comes from Sander lucioperca, assembly GCF_008315115.2. Lineage (NCBI taxonomy): Eukaryota > Metazoa > Chordata > Actinopteri > Perciformes > Percidae > Sander > Sander lucioperca. Next base: position 43,753,399 of record NC_050175.1, on the reverse strand, counting down.
GCCTATTCGGTTTTCTTTCAGATCATTTACATTTATAGATATAAAATTTATCCAAATAATTTTCTTCATAGTAAAAAAATTCTACCAGGCTGTCTTGGTCATGGATGTATTAAGAGAACGGTCTTGGTCCGTTAGAGCGTATGGGGAATGACGTAAGCAAAAAAAAAAAAAAAAAAGACTGACTTGGATGTGGGCGGGGCTTGATGTCAAGCCCCGCCTTCCCGCAGACTGCAGCGAGATGTACTTGCACTCACTACAAAGCATGGTCGAAAGCATGGATGTTGTCGGTACACGATCCGTTCTGCCCATGGTTCTGCCTGCACGATCCGTTCTGCACATGCGCAAAATGTTCGTGCATGCGCTGTTATACGAGGATTTACGACACTGCACGATCTGTTCCACGCTTCCGGTCGACAGCCAAGCTAACGTTAGTTTAGCTAACGGCTCATTCGGCTAACCGCTAGCTGATTGTAGCGGTCTGCCGTTAGCCTCCACAGGCAAGCTAACGTTAGTATAGCTAACAGCTAATTCGACAACTTTTTGTCTGAGGCTGAGAGAGGTTTTTCTGACGCCGTTTTGTCTGAGGCTGATGCCGTTTGGTCTGAGGCTGACACCGTTTGGTCTGAGCCTGACACCGTTTGGTCTGAGGCTGATGCTGTTTGGTCTGAGCCTGACACCGTTTGGTCTGAGGCTGACAGAGGTTTTTCTGATGCCGTTTTGTCTGAGGCTGATGCCGTTTGGTCTGAGCCTGACACCGTTTGGTCTGAGGCTGACAGAGGTTTTTCTGATGCCGTTTTGACTGAGGCTGATGCCGTTTGGTCTGAGGCTGACGCCGTTTGGTCTGAGGCTGACGCCGTTTTGTCTAAGGCTGACAGAGGTTTTTCTGATGCCGTTTTGTCTGAGGCTGATGCCGTTTGGTCTGAGCCTGACACCGTTTGGTCTGAGGCTGACAGAGGTTTTTCTGATGCCGTTTTGTCTGAGGCTGATGCCGTTTGGTCTGAGCCTGACACCGTTTGGTCTGAGGCTGACACCGTTTGGTCTGAGGCTGACACCGTTTGGTCTGAGGCTGACACCGTTTGGTCTGAGGCTGACAGAGGTTTTTCTGATGCCGTTTTGTCTGAGGCTGATGCCGTTTGGTCTGAGGCTGACGCCGTTTGGTCTGAGCCTGACACCGTTTGGTCTGAGGCTGATGCTGTTTGGTCTGAGCCTGACACCGTTTGGTCTGAGGCTGACAGAGGTTTTTCTGATGCCGTTTTGTCTGAGGCTGATGCCGTTTGGTCTGAGGCTGACGCCGTTTGGTCTGAGGCTGATGCCGTTTGGTCTGAGGCTGATGCCGTTTGGTCTGAGGATGAGAGAGGTTTTTGTGACGCTGAGGCCGTTTCGTTTGAGTCTGACACCTGAGTCTGAGATCTGAGGATGTCCTAAAATGAACACCGTACACTGGACAATAACTTCAGCTTTGACTCAAACACCTCTGACATCCACAAACTCTACCAGCAAAGACTCTCGGCCTTTCGCAAACTCAATGCACTCTCTGTTGCCCCCCCCACCCCTGTTACTGCTTTTCAAAAACATAATTCAATCCATAATATTCTACTGCTCCCTGTTTTCTCACCATGCTGTCTGTTTTCAACAAGAACAAGTTGTCCTGTATTACACACACTGCTACAAAAGTCATTGGTCTCCCAACCCCAACTTCTCTGAATTCAAAAACAGAGCCATTGCTTGCAAACATGACCGTGGACACCCCATCAACCCATTTTTCACCCTACTCCCATCTTGTTGCAGATACAGGACACTCAGATGGAACAGATACGTTTTAGCAGAAGTTTTGTCCCCTCTGCCATTGCTAAATCCCATAGCTTGCTAATAGTTTCCTGTGCAAATGTATTTATGTTGTATATTGTTGTATACCTATCTATCTTTCTGTAAACAAAAGGTAAAACTGAAAAGTCTTAATGTAGACAACATGGAGTTTATTGGGTGTGTTTGACCGGAACTACAATACAGACAAAACCTTAAAAACATTAAAAAATTTATAGTTGGCAGTTTCTGCGATGATGCGCTCATGCTCTGCAGAAATGAGTCATACGGTTGCTTCAGGTCAATTCAAATCAATCAAAACTGAAAGAATATGAGCAGAAGGCAGAAATAGCTTGCTATCTAAGGGGGTCACAAATTAACTCGTGATTTTCTAATCCTTAAGATATGTTACATGTTACATACACAGTTGTTTTTTATATGCTGGTATATGGTTGATTACCAATCAATATGCGATCCAACCCTCATGATCATGAGTTTTGACGGTTAGAATAAAAAGTTTTCACACGATCAAAATGAGTTGCCTTCACAGGAAATCCAGGCTTGCGCTTGAGGACAAGGTGAGCTCAAATGTCTGACAAGAGCTGATGGTAGAACATTTGGACATCTGAACAGGACCCCCTGTGGAGATAACCCAGACATGTCCAACTGGACAGCAAACACATGGAGGGAATAAATATCCCATCTGGCCTTGGATTGTCTTTGGATCCCCCAGAAGTAGCTTTGGAAAGAAAAGAAGCATCTGGGATATTTTGCTTTGCCTTATACCACAGCAACCCAGATTTGGATGAGACAATGGGTGGACAGTTAAGATAAGTAAGTTTGATAGAATTTTTTTAGATAAACTTGACTAGCACTCATCCTGTTTTTGAGATCACAGAAATCTTCAGACAAGACTTATGTTGCATTAAGGACAAACAAAACAAAGTATTGTTGATTGACGTTACCTTAAATAAATCATGTTGTAAACCCTACTTCCATTAGATTTAATTGTATTATCATATTTACATTATAATAAAAATGCTTCTGGGACTATTGAGCTGGTATGCAAATGTCAAAGTTACTATACGTCACACCTATGGACGACAATGTGAGGTAATTTCTCTACTTTTTGACGTCTTAACGCTTTCAGATATTACGTCTTAACACATTTGATAAAAATTGATACTGCCAGTTTTTATTTGCAGCCACTGTCTAAACTCACCTCATGTGCTCTTCATGACCGGCTGAAGTCAGGAGGGGGGGGAAGTTAGGGCGCTTTCTATTCTGTTTGCCTGATATCCTGGAGATCTCACCCCTCTCACTGCTCCTCTTCAAGCTCATTATCGCAGTTAAATTATTTCCTCCCACAAGAATGTTAATTAACACACACGTCCAGACCACGTCTGGCACAAATTGATTACAACATCAGAGCCCGTGTGTGTGCGTGTGTGTGTGTGTGTGTGTGTGTGTGTGTGTGTGTGTCTGGCCTCTGCAGGAACAAAAGACGATTGGCCCTCAGTGGGGCCTGCAGGCCTCTAATGGCTGCAAAAACATATTACATATGCCACACAATGTATAGCATACTACCTTCTGTGTGTGTGTGTGTGTGTGTGTGTGTGTGTGTGTGTGTGTTAAGTAAGAGTTAATGTATTTCATGCACATGCTAATGAGAGAAGGGAGGTACCACATAGCTTTAACAAAGGGATAGTGGTAATCAAGAGATATCAGATGCAAACACAAGAAGACAAGATGTGTGTGGGAGGCACAAACACACACACATACACACACTTCAACCTGAGGACATGAATTTTGTCATTACGACAGAGCAGGATGGGTAATTTCAGGCTTGCCCTCAATCACCAGTGTTAAGCATAATTTCAGTCCTGAAGGGGTTAATTAGGGGCTGTAAGGAGAGGCCTGAATTAATTGGCTTGTGCCTGAAAAGACAGAGAAAATAATAGAGGGGGAGAGAGAATGGCTGTGACGTTTTCGTACATCAGAATCGGTTGACAGAGTTGACTTGCCATGGCTATGACTATGCGTATAGTAATTATCATAAGTGTTTGATGGAAACTAAATGACTTACAGATGTTAAAGGATGAGCCGGGCAATATTTTATATTATTTCTGATTGTCAACAAATCCCACGATAAGACCAAAACCAACATTTAATTGATTCTATGAACAGGTATTGTTTGTCGTGTCTCTTAAGCCTGATATCTAGTATTCCTCTGTGCCATATAAGCTCTATTGTTGTTCAAATAAACATCAATGAGCACCACTGTTGCACTGGGTGACATGTTCCGTCATTACCATGAACACACACACGGAAATTTATATACTCAATCGCACATACAAAGTATGTAGCCTCATTCAAGAGGTATGAGACACTGCATAACGCAGAACTCTAAAAATCATTTTTCGAAATTGCTGTGTTATTATCACTGACTGCTGTTCCCATGGTTGGAGAACCAAACGTGCCAATCAAAGGTTTGTACGTGGAAAGCATCCTGGGCACACTCAGTCTCAAAACTGTGCACCGTTTAGCTACGGTGTCTGGGTTGAACGACATGTTTCCTGTGCAACGTTGTGCAACAGGCTTTGAGGTTTGTTTTCTCTCTTTTGGTGGGTGTGTCAGATGTTATCCAAGAGGTAGGGGCGTGTATGTAAACTCGTGGTAAAAAAAGGGAGCGCGCTTGTGCACACAGCAGGGTGTTCAACGCACCCCTGTTTCAGTTTAAATAATCGTTTATTTGTTTGTTACGTTTTTTTGGAGCTGAACGTAGCCCATCTTTGTGTTGAAAGGAGTGCAATTATACACATGTAGGTGCAAAGGTATGGAAGGCAACATAGGTGAAAAGAGTAACGTACACTTTTGACGAAGTGGGTGAGATTCCCTGCACTCGCCACTTTGTGCTTGCCTACATAAATTGTCCACATTTATTTTACACAATGCTCTAACTATTTTCATGTTGTATTCATTTTCAGTTTGCTATGATTTTTGCTTTTGTGTAACATCTTAGCACTTACTACTATTGTGTTAAAATTGTTACATTTTCACATCGAGTACCGGTTTAATTTAAAGCAAACCCACAACCACAGTTCTTCTTGTACTTCTTCTGGCTTTCCTGCACATTGCTGCCTCTCACAGGTCAGTCTCTGCATCATTTCAAGGTATCGCCATTCTCAGAGGGTTAATCCTGTTGCAGATATCCACTATCTCTGATTGGTTCTTAGGGGGATTTACTAGGTCTCTCAATGTCACGTTCTGTATTCCAATGCATGATAACGCAGTGTTTAGCTGTTCTCTTTGCTCTTATATTGGTGACATTCCATAAGTACAAGTGCAACAGTAATACACCGGTTTAGTTTCAGTTAGATTTTTTTAAGATGCAGGTTTGAATAGTTAAATGTTTGTTTCTCCACACTCACCTTTTCTTTGTTCCTTGGTCTAGTCCACCGTTCAGGAACGTTTTGGGGAGGAGCCGTCGAGCATTTCCTGTGTATTAATGCTGTTGTCATCACTGACGTCATTGGACTAAATCAACTGATGGGGGTTTCTTGTGTGTAGAGATGTTTCATGCGTTCGTTTGTTTGTTTGTCTGAGCGGTAATCGGGAGAGTTACTTACCTCGTAAATAGTTCTTTTATTGTGTAGAGGAGCATAAAGTGAGTATAGCTGTGTGGAGTTTTTTGTAATGTGAGAAATGTTTTGTAGGCCCACCTCTGGGAGATAGTGGTGCAGTCAGGTAAATTGAGAGCTCTATAAAGACAGTGGCATTTTGCTGCTCAGGGGGTAAAGAAGTGGTGCTGCCACAAACACGTTCTTTGGTATAGTTAAGTATATTGCTTTCTTTTTTTAAAGTTGTCTTTTGATAGTTTCAAGTTTTATTTTTATTTATTTATTTAAAACGTTGTCTGTATGTATGTATTGGATCACACTGTTGGAATTCAAGAAGTCTTTGGCTACTTCACTGGCTAGTTCACTGGCCATTTGATTGGTCAATGTTTCACCAGTCAACTGACCAGTGAACTACTTGTCTTTTTCCATTAGGTGCTGCTTTAGTCCTACACCTTGTACCCCTTGGAAACACTTCAACGTCATCTTCTTATGACAGCCTGAAAAAATGGCGACAATGGAAGCGATCACATCTGTACAGGTTGTTGTAAGTCGACTACAGAAACAACTACTCAGATCAAAATTCAAAATATAAACTTTTACTGCCTTTAGCAGCTGTTACCGCAACTTCCGTATCAACTACTAACATTCCCCGTTAGGCAATGCTGATACTGCTGAGTATCCATTGTTGTGTCTCAAATCGGGTACTTTAGTACTTCACATTGACAAGTATGGCAAATGCACTATGAGTACCAGGATGCTGCACTCATAATGGTCAACAAGATGAGTGCGGAAGGCTGGACACTCTCACCCTCAATGGTCACTATCTTGGTAGTCTATATCGACGACGATTCATTTAGGGGATTGCTTCGTGCTGCTGGAAGATCTGCCGAATGTCCCTCACCTTCCACTTTCTTTGTGTTGGCATTGTAAACTCTATGAGGACTATGGTTAACTGCTCCTCAGATCTCTGCAGGGTAAATCCAGACAGCTAGCTAGACTATCTGTCCAATCTGAGTTTTCTGTTGCACGACTGAAACAACTTTTGAACGTACACATGTTCCACCAAAACAAGTTCCTTCCCGAGGCTATTTTGCAGAGACACAGTTATTGCGTCCAACACAATTGTGATTGGTTTAAAGAAATGCCAATAAACCAGATCACGTTTTTCTCCCATCCAGGAATGCTGTGTGGACTAGCCAGACCCTCCTCCGCAGCGCTGTGGAAGTAGTGCCGGCAATGCAAGACTTGGCTACATAGTGGAAGGGGAGGGACACCCAATTTGTGAATATAGTAGCCTAGGAAGCTACAGCGGTTGCTCCGGAGGACACGTTGTCTTCACCTCATGCGAAACGGAGTACACACAAGCAAGAAAGTACGTTCATTTTTAATAAAAATGAAAGTGAAAAAACAAGCACTACACTAGTACATAGTGCACACAGTGTACTACATGTTACTGTACTAACAAAAGTTTTCAAATGATAAAACAATGCTTGGAGAATTTCCTTCCCTATAATCTCTTCTTTTATTTAAGTGGAGGTGCATTGATGTCCGCCACACCTGAGTGTCCATGTAACAAAGTTGGCAAAGAGCTGATGGAGGGGGGGGGGGGGTCCTCCATCCCCTCACTCTGTGTCTCAATCTCTCTCTCCCTTCCTTTCTGCAGTACTGAAAGGCTCATCAGGACTTGTCATCGCTCTAATGAATATCATTTAAATTGCTTTGTGTATGGGAGTGAGTTTGGATGTTGATTTAATTTGCGCATGTGTTTCAGCTCTTGTGCTCGGCGGGGCGGACGGACGGAGAGCGGCAGCCCTAATGAAATAGGCCTCGGTGACAGGCTGATGAGGCCCGACCCGATCAGACGGCTTTGAAAGGAAATTCTGACAGGGCGGTGGAGGTAGGGAACGCCACACACACACACACACACACACACACACACACACACACACACACACGCATGCATGCAGACAGAATGGAAGATACAAAGATGCAGAAATACATACACAAAGATTAGGACCGAAGATACACCCTTGTGCAGGAATATTAATGTTTACCTATTTGCATACAGTCAACTAAACACATGTAGGCTACAGAGACAAATATCAGCACACATCAAATCTGCATTTCAGGAAATAAACTGACGTCAAGCCACGTTTGTGTTATCACAGCATCCCAGTGTGTTGAGCTAGTTGAGCACCTGTCCTAATTTGCAGATGCTATCCCCTTTTAGCGTAGCCTTGCTAATGATGGCACCTCAGTGTCCCTGAGCAGGGGGAATATGTAAAATAACACCCCGCTTCACTCTGCTCAAGATGAGCCATACCAGGCTATAAGCATGGCCTTATCAAAATGAAATTACAATATATGCTGATACCGTATTCCAGCAGCCCTAACCCCCCACTCCAAATCCTCGCGTGTGCACTCCCACTGCCGCACACCCAGTGAAATATTACAACCTTTCCCAAAGCAAAAGATATAAATCCGCATTGAGGAATTGCAAAAACAGCACAAAGCATTCCCAGGCCAGCCTCTATCTAGTGAGGCGCTTATGATTTAGCATTGCAGGTGTATCAAGAGCTCACTACACCCCCCCGCCCCCTCTCTCTCTCTCTTTCTCTGCCTATGGAACACCGGCGTGCGTGGCCGTGCCGCCACCCGCTCAGCCGCAGCGCCCTGTTTCATTACTATCACCCAGAGGTTTTTTTAATTGAGTCAGATCCAATTATGAGCCAGCAATTAGCTATTAATGTAATCAATTACTCCTCCACGCTTGTCACATCCGAATATGATGCAGATGTGGAATGTGTGTACGTTGCATTCAGCGCATTACCAGGTTCATCACATGGTGGGGAAAAGGAAAAGCGCCCAGGTAAAAACAAAAAAGAACAGATATGAGACGTTATTAAAGGAAATGGGAAGAAAGCACTTGGCTGATGATGGGCGTGTGTCCTTTCTGAAGAAGAACCAACTCCTTCTTGTCTGTTCTTGCCTCCATCGGTAAAGAGACAAGTCAGGCTGCTTTTACTTTGGTACAAAATGTAGATCTTTCCTTTTTCATCACAGTGTTACTTTCCCTAACTCAATTCTTTGTCATTCACACGCATGCATGTGAAAAAATATATGCCCACCAGATCTTACAGTTTATGTTAACACCATCTGATACATTAATATTAGATTTTCTGGTGCCACTTTCTAATAAGGCACCCCTTTAAAAAATACTAAATGGCATTGCTAGTTGTTCGTAATACATTTACTAATCCTTTGTAAATCACTGATAAGCCATGATTAAGAACATTTTGGGAACAAACCAGGTTGTGAAAAAAACCTGCCTGACAGTTACAATGTATATGATATATGATATATGATATGATATTTCATTTACAGGTCATGCCACTAAGTCATAGCCTGGTCCTACCAGACTCTGGTACATTTCATTTGTACAGAGAGTCTCCATTGACAAGTGTTAATTTCCTTGAAGGCGGGTACTCTGTTGAGGTTTAAAACTATTAGATCTGCCCAGAGCCACTCTGGTAGCCTGGCTCCGCCCTCCTACGTACTCTCTGGTAGGACCAGGCTAACAGGAGGGGAGACAACAACTATCGGCTTAGCATTCCTGGTGTTAGCCGTAGCCAACTCCTTCACCACTAACGGAGCGAGCTGGAAAATCAAACTGTTCCCGAACCCCGTGGGGAGGAGGGCCACAACATCATGGCCACCAACCAAACTCAGCAAAGATTGTTCTTGCTCGGGCTTTAACTTCTGGATATTTGGCAGCGTTGCCACAACAGACCGCATCTTTCTCCGCTGCCATTACAGAACTATAACTCAAACTAGCGCACGTCACAACCTCAATGTCATCGTTCGCAGGCACTCCCTCTGTTCGCTGATTGGACCGCCAAATATTTGGCCGGAGAAAACCCAAGAATATACCGCAAACCCAGACATAGTACTGAAGGAAAATGAAAATTGAGCAGAAGTACGTGGGAGGGCGGAGCCAGGCTAACTAAGTGGTCTATCCCACACGGAATTACATGACACCAATACAAAAGTAATTTCATCAACAGCTTCCGGTCCAATGTCCATACACAACATACTCTACTGTGCACAAAATAAAGAACAAAGAAAACATATTACAGCAGCCACAACACAATAGTGTACCCCATAAATTGTCCAACTACAACTAAACATTTCATACATAAAACAAAACTTCAGATACAAAAAATCAATAAATGAATAACAGGGAATGTCACTTCCAGACAGAGAATCATCGATACAAAGCAGTCTTCCTTTTAGCCCGTGCTTGTTTTACGTTACGTAACTCCTTCATAAAGAGTGTCATAAACTTATGTAGGGTTAGGGTTCTCAGATCTTGATATTAGTATTGGCTATAATAATCCAGTATCAGTAGGGTTTTATAAGAACTAGAAATTTGTTAAGTGCAGCTACTGCAGCAACTACTAATGTTACACTAAACCATTCAGAGTCAATCTAAACTTAAAGCTGCAGCCAGACTGTTCATTTACACACAATCAGGAGAGACTTTGTTACAGATATGCAAATATTTATTGTACATAAGCATAATATGAAATGTACAGAGTCTTTGAGGATTAGACTCCATTGTTAAAAATATTTTAAAGGGGTAGAGAAGCCAGACATATTCCCCCCGATGGAGCCTAGACACTGGTGATGGCGGAGAAGGAACCCGGAGACCGAACAAAGGAGCTGTCTGCCGAAAAGGGACTCAGGTTGCCGTGGTTGATGATGACCAGAGGTGGAAGGGGAGGAGGAGGGTTGCACGTTTGCCTGAAAAGACAGCTGATAGCAAGGAGGTAAAGTACACAAATGCCTTTTTTCGCCTTTTTTTTCGGAGCGCTTCTCCGCGGTGATAAATTAGATTTTTATAAACTTTGGTGGTCTCCTAAAAAATTGCATTATGAGATTCCATTTCTGTGCTGGATTGCTCTTGTACTTTTTTTTAATTTTTTTTTACACATTTTAAACATTCGGTCAGTCATTGAATGATATTTTCCATTTGTCAAGTGAAATGGCTTGTCCGTAGCTGCACATTTTGAGCTGGTTTACACATCATGCGCTACAGACTCAACCTTCTTAAATTACACAAATCGTACTCAGGGGGCCCAACATGTCGAATGAAAAAAGCATATTTGGGCTCTTACAAACGTTCGTAAGCGCTGGAAAATATTGGAAAGTCCCAGCGAGCAAGAGACAAAGAAAGAAATGACAAGTCCAGGCAACCAGGCAAGTCAAACAGACACACATAATAGGATATTAAACTGTAACTACCCCATATTCATTCCAATCATCCAGGAGAGAAACGGCAAAAAACTTCAGGCTCCAAATTTCATTTGTGTCTCATTGGAAAGGTTGGATTTATGAGGGCCTTTTTGTTAACAGAGAGGTATGTGCCGGATTAAAAACTTCTCCAGGCCTTTCTGCTCCAGTCTCTCTCTCTCTCTTAGTGACATATGTCTTCATTTGGGAAGGCTCAGCTCATGCCAGGGTGGAACTTTCATTGGCAAGAGCCCGTTTCCCCCAGGAGAACTCTTAAACAGTGCACAGGAAATAAAAAGGAATGCCAAGTTACTTCCTAATGTCGTGAGTGATTTCATTACCTCAGACACTGGACTAATTTAGGGCAAGCGAAGGAATGGGATTTCAACATGCAAAGCAGCCGACACTTACCCACCAGCAAACCGCATTAACTCTGCATTCACACAAAACTGCATTCATAATTGAAAACAAATGTGTTGGGGCCTTAATCGTTTTCATTTGATGTACTGTATTTGTAACGTGAAACAATCCAAGGCAGTGGTGGAAGAAGTCTTCAGATCCTTTACTGAAGTAAAAGTACTAATACCACACTGTAAACATACTCTGTTACAAGTTAAAGTCCTGCATTGAAAATGTACTTAAAGCGTAACTCTCACCAAAATGCAACCTAGGGTCTTTTTGTGAATGTACCCGAGTCAAACTTTCGTTTAAAAGCATATTTAGGATGGAAACGCCACTTTTAAGATTTACCGTATCTTTGTTTTTCGGTCGAATGGCCTTTTGAATGGGAGTGCTAGGGGCACTACTATGATCGCATCAAAATCGCTATTTCTAAAACACTACAAACACTGAAAACACTGAAACTTTGCTCAAAGTATCACCAGGGGCTCTACACATGAACTCGAGCATTGAGAACATTGTTTGTGTACACAGAGTTTACTAAAAAGAACGACTCAATTTAGCAGTTGGTTTTTCCGGTCGCTGCCATCTCGCCAGTCAAAAAGAGTTTGTGTACACAAACAATGTTGTCAATGCTCGAGTTCATGTGTAGAGCCCCTGGTGATACTTCGAGCAAAGTTTCATGTTGTGTCGAGCCTTCTTTAGTGTGTTTTAAAAATAGTGATTTTGATGCAATCATAGTAGTGCCCCTAGCACTCCCATTCAAAAGGCCATTTGACTCAAAACGAAGATACGGTAAATCTTAAAAGTGGCACTTCCGTCCTAATTAAACGATTAATCCTAAACGAAAGTTTGACTCGGGTACAAAAATACCCTAGGTTGCATTTTGGCGAGAGTTAGGCTTTAAGTAAAAGAACGTAAGTGTTAACTGGAAAATGTACTTCAAGTATTAAAAATAAAAGTACTCAATGCAGAAAAATCCTCACATTTTAGAAAGTTGAAGGATCCACCACTGATCCCAGAGTTTCATATTTTGACTTTCTGTTTGTGAACTTAAAGCCCAAGTTTTTACTAAAATAGTGGAAATGAGAATAGTTGCTTTGGTGACGCCTCATGAGAGGTGCACTGAAAAAATACACTTAACTGCCTCACGTCCTGAAGGCAATTTCTCTTAGAGGTAAAGCCTGCTAAAAGGGTTACCAGTTAAAAAACCATGCAATTAAGAGGGACTATATAGCTATATAGACAAGGAAGAGGCGGAGAAATGAGATCTCAATGTGGGGCGGACGTGAGGCTGAGAAGATCCCGTGATGAACTGAACGCTTGTCAGGACGGTGAGGTCGTCCCCAGCCAAGATCTCTCTCCTCTTAACTAACCTGCATCTTGACAAGGCAATCAAGTCCTTCCCCAGCTGTAATTAAATGATAAGTTCATATTTGAGGGACAATTGTGAGGCGGCCGGTCGAGGAGAGCGCTGTCACGGCGAGCTGTTGGCGTGACGAATACCCTTATTAGCAGCAATGCTGCACCCTATCAAGGAGAGGGCTGACCGCAGCTGTGTGTGTGTGTGTGTGTGTGTGTGTGTGTGTGTGTGTGTGTGGTGGTGAAGGTCCAATGTTCATTCACACACACACACACACACACACACACACACACACACACACACACACACACCCACATTGTCCGTCACACAAGAGCACACAAACCCACATTGTTGCACAATGGCGTAACAGACATACACGTGCACAAACACACACTCTCGCCCCAGCCGCCCGGTAATCGTTTAAGATATGCCCACAAAGGGCAGATGGAGGTAAAGGGGACATGCACTCCGGCGTGTCAGCGCAACATGCATCTCCCTGTAAATCAATGAAAGATGATGTGAGCTCTGCATCCCAGCTGTTTGATATGCAAACGGCTTTTCTATGCAAATTTGTCCCGACAGCTTTAGAAACACAGAGCAGGAGTGTGGCTTCAAGGCCCAGGTGTAGTGAGGGAAGGGAGGATAACATAAAAAAAAAAAAAAAAAAATGACATAAAATCCCCATCAAATGACAAACAACAGATTTGGACAAGAGGTTTGTTTAAGCAGCTCTGCACCTATGTTGTTTACTCCCCCCCCCCACCCCCTCCCCCATTCCATTCACCCTAATGCTGGGATCATCTCTCAAAAACAGCAAAAAAGGTGCTCGGTAGACACAATGCACCTGCAGCTGTTATGAAAGGGTGAGCAAACATCACACAATTCAAAAAATGTTTTCATCAAAAGAAGCGCACCAGATAGCGTTTTGTGTTCTATTTTTCTCCGCCGGGTGTCTGTGTGTAAGATATATCCCCTCCCTTTCCTTTTCATGGGGTGGATCTTGAAGTGTGTGCTCGCTTAAATCCCGTGTGCGCGGCTTCGCTGTAGTGCAGGCCCGCTCTCGGCATGACTCCCATTGTGGCGTTCGCTCATTGTGTCTGTGGAATAAAGCTGCCTGTGTTGTCTAGCCAGCTTCCTGCTTCAAACACTGCACGGCTGCTCTGTGGAGATCTCCCTCCCTCTTATCCTCCCATCCTCCGTTTTTTCTCCGTCTTTCTCTCTCTCTCTCTCGCTCTCGTCATTCAACCTCTCGTCTCAATTGTTTACATCTGTCCTTTCTGCCTGTCTCGCTCCATCTTACTTGACTCTACAACTGCCCCTCCTTTCTCCCCGTCTTAAGAAAACAAACCTGCTCTTTTGAGCTGTAGCGTACAGTGAGGGGGAGGAGGGCGGAGGATGCGAGGGTTCTTTAACTACAGAGCAGTGAGGAGGTGAAGGGATAAAATGACATGAAAGTCAAAGCAAACCAAGGACCAAAGAAGGGGGAAATGAACTGACATATACGGCACACAAGCATGACTCACTTTTCATGATTGCTTTTCAATGCCCGAGTCTTTTTTGAGCTGCCACTTGAGCTAATATACAAGCCCTAATGTTCATCTGGGGAATAGCTGAGACAAAACAGAGAAAGAGAGCGGGTAACGCACACCGATACAAACTTGGAAAGAGTCGCAAAACTCTTGAAATTCTCCACAGGTGATTCTTTTCTCTCTGCCCCTGACTTCTTGCAGCAAACCAAGTGGCACATCGGTGAAGAAATAAGCTCCACTTCAGATTCCAGGTTAATAAATCATAGAGGAGAGGCTCGTTAAATTGAACTTTATATAACTTCTGTGTAAAGGTCAGCGCTCTCTTTTTCGGAGGTAATTTAAAGATCAGAGGAGTCAGTGTTTCCATCACACACACACACGCATTCAGGTGGGCACATATGCCTGCACACTTATGTATGAACACACACACACACACACACACACACACACACACACACGTGCCATTCACATAAAGCAGCAGGCCTTAGGTGATTAGGGGCCCGAGGTGAGACTTTTTAATAATTTCGTCACCCCTGCAAACCTATCTGGGCACCGTTTGCACATACCTGAGCAAAGTCTAATTCCCATAGCAGCTAATAATAGAATTTCCATTCTTTTCTTTGAATCGAGGCCTTGTTTGACAGATTCGAATTTCATTAAAAGCTACCCATGCTGAGCAACTCCAGATGTTGTCATTGATTGGTGTGAGGGCCTTCTGACAATTACAGTTGCTAGTAGTATCACTAGCTAACTTGATGAAAGCCTTGACTTGCTCAAAGGTACAACAGATTCTCGCTCCCATCCCGTAAAATACGGACGCTTGGTCAGGTGCCTTTGGCTAAAAGTCTCCTTTAGCGTGATATCTAAAGGCGTTTTATCTTAACGCGCTTGGTCTGGACTATTGGCATCACTATTGACGCAGTTAGGTTTAGGAAAAGATCGTGGGTGGGCTTACGTTTCCATGACACGCTTTTTGACATTTTTGTTGTTTTTTTCCCCCATGTTTTTGAATCTTTTTCTGACATTTTTGTCAACTTTCTTTTATTGTTTTTTTTTTTTTTTTTTTTTTTCAAATGCTATGAAATTGAATAAAAAACCCAAATTCAATGAAAGTAGGGAATTGATCATTTATTTTACTTGTGAACAGCGTTGTAGGGAACCATCCAAGTTATTTTTTTTGGACAATTTGGTTGAAAGAAAACCCACATTTCTGATATAGAAACTTTTTGAAAATGGGTCAAATTTGACCCGAGGACAACAGGAGGTTTAAGAGAGTTGAGTGAACTTTCAAAATTACTGATATTTGGGTATATTCTAATGAGCCTACATGAACAAGTTTCTCTTTACAAATACTGAATTTTAATTGATGACAAATTTACTTTTAAAAATCATATTGAAAATGTTAGTAGGAAACTGAAAGTTCAGCTAGGTTTTTTGTGCAGAAACAGTTTTCCATTTTCTTTTGTAGGAAACGGATAGTGGAAGCAACCATTCTTTCTGTCTTGGATTATGGAGATACATATGTATAGGCATGCCCCCATCTCTAACCTAAAATTTTGAGATTCTGGTTACCATTCTGCTCTTAGGTTTATAACTGGGGACCCATATGGCACTCATCATTGTGCTCTACAGTATATCAGAAGGTAGGATGGCCCTCCCTCTCTGTCAGATGAGATCAGCACTTTCACCTTTTCATCTCTAAGGGATTGCTACAAAAATTGCCCCCCTACCTGTCTTCACTCCTGAGCCAAAGAGACCATACTCAAAACACTGGCTTACACTTGTCCCTCAAGTTAACAGTAATCTTAGTAAGACAGCCTTTAGATATTTTGCCCCATTTCTCTGGAATAATTTACAGAGCAATCTCAAATTGGATGCAGTAATACCAATGGGTTGATTCATGTGTTTTTAATTTTATTAACTTATTTGTATGAAATAATTTTATACATTTTTTTTTCCAATTACGCCTGCATACTGCTGTCTTGATATTTAAATTTAAATTTCTTATTTACATTTGATTGTATTTTTTGTTTGAATTTTCATTTTGTACTCAGGTCTGACTTGTAAATGTAAATTTCCTGATTAAATAAAGTGTATATATATGTGACACAAAGGGGAGCCAAATCTGAATGGCATGTTGAATCCCATGTTTTCTGATCCAGGCTGCCCACAAAAAAATGACCGGGGTCGTCTTATTTCACAGTTTGTGGGTTGGTAGGCACTCCAGATACCCAAATGTATGTATTGACAAAGTTAGCGTTTCACGGTATGTCCTCTTGAAGTATTTCCTCTATATTGAGAGTAGCTCTAGTTTTCTGTCCTGTGAGCTAGAGGAGTGCATTATTATTGCATACCAGGTGTGAATGACTCCCTGATGGCTGGATGGCTTTGAGATGACTAGAGAGCAAGCCAGCAAGTAGAGAAAGAGACAAAGAGTTTGAGCTCAGATGTCAATCAGAGTAATAGTTTAAAAAAGCACCTCCCTCCTCCTCTCCCCCTCTCTCCTCTTCCTCCTCTCAGAGAGGCCTGTCACATGCACTTTGCACTGATGGCTGACGGATCGGGCCAAGACACTCGTCTCAGGGCACTCCTCTATATATCGTTAATTTAATGCATGATGACGTGGCCAATTACAGCGGGCCTGCACGCTCAAATAGCATGTCAAAACCTGTGTATCAATCTATTAGATCCCGTCTCCTTGCACATTACAAGGCACCTTAAAGCTCATCCCTGGCGCTGGGGGAAAGTGCTGACCTCATGGGAAACAGGCCTCTGATCCGCTCTCAGGCCTTTTAGGGTCTATAAAAAAACATAACACGACTTAAACTGGCATGAAAGTGAGATCAGGGGTAGGAGTAAGAAATATATGGCTGTATATGTGCATGAATATGTATGCATATATTCAAAGAGAAGTGTTGCTGTCACGCAAGAGGCTTTTTACCTCTTAGGGTTTGAAGACCACTAAGTTGACATGGTCGATGGTAATGGGAAGCGGTTGGTTGGTGCACTGCAATGATGGGCTGAGCTGTGTTGCCTCCCTCAAAACTTCTCCTTTGTCTCTATTTCTCTCCTTCATTCTCTCTGTTTTTCCTTCCTTCCCTCCCTCCCTTCCTCCCTCGTCGTGGGATTTTCTGGCCAACGGGAGGGGCTGTGAAGTTTGACTGGCTCAGCTCAGGCTTTGATGCTGTCACTTCCCATCCACTCAGAGTTCAAGGCCATCAAGCTCTTGCAAATGAGAAGACACTGGCACAAGGAGATGTACTGAGTGGATAGGCCAGGGCATCTTGTCGGTCCCCGTGCCCAGCGTTACACTTTCACACATACAGGGTGATGTGCCTTCTACGAAGTATGACTGAAAATGAAATAAAAGTATGCTGAAAAGAAGCATCCTCATTTCCTGCTCAACAACAAAACCAGACGACATGTCAAAGAGATTCCAGTAGCCATTTGACCAATGTTAATTTTCCAGGTGTATAGTCTATATCGATGACGTTTCATTTCCAGGATTGTTCAGGTGCCACCCCAACTGCTCCTCAGGTCTCTGCAGGGTAAATTGAGACAGCTAGCTAGACTATCTGTCCAATCTGAGTTTTCTGTTGCAAGTCTAAAACAACTTTTGAACGTACACACGTTCCACCAAAACAAGTTCCTTCCCGAGGCTATTTTGCAGAGGCACCGTTGCTCCGTCCAGCACCTTAGCGCTGCCCAAGATGATGATTTAAAGAAATGCCAATAAACCAGAGCAACTTTTCTCCCATCCCGTAATGCTGTGTGGACTAGCCAGACCCTTCTCCGCAGCACTGTGGAGGAAGGTCTGTCAATGCGAGAGTACCCAAGTGTATAATAACAAAGTTGTACCACTGAATTGGTACCAGTGATGGAGTGCTCGAGTCTTGGACTCGGACTTGAGTTCAACTCGAGACGCTATTTTCTGGGCTTGTGACTCGAATTGGACTCGCACTCATCACTTGGACTTGAGGATTTATGAAATCGGACTCGGAAGTTAGATGAAGTTTCTGACTACTTTTATGTGTAATATGTCATAACAGTGTGATAGGATATTGATATATATTTAGTCTGTAACTATTTCATTGAAGGGCAGGGCGTGTGTCCTCCACCTGCGACTGTAGTTCATGATACATGTTCACATTAGAACGACGCAGAGGGATGGGCCCTGGATCGTGAGGTCTTGGAATTCAACTCAGACTCAACCTTGATGCCCTGAACTCGGGACTCAGACTTGGACTCAAACGCTGGCAATGGTGACTCGACTTGGACTCGGACTCTTCTTTATTGACTCGGACTTGGACTCGGACTCAAACACTGGGGACTCGAGACTTGACTACAACGATGGTTGGTGGAGTTGCTGTTTGTGGTGAATAAACAGCAAAATGACAATCTGAACTGAAATTTTAAACATTTCAGGAGTTAATTGTGGGTTAAATGCAGTCCTGTCGCCAAACAAGCACTTTGATATTGAACGCATTTCTTTTTTCTTTTTTTTTTAATGTCCAATGCCAACATTTTCAAAATGATCCTCCTGTGCATGGCAATGGTATGGTTAAGGCTATAGAAAGATTGTGATCATAGTAAACAAATGAGAAAGACTTGAAGTTAGGGCTTCAAATCATCAGCTGAGAAGCCCCTGAATCCTCGCATTTTGTCAGTTGGATCACTGCACTTGTCTTTAGCTGCATCATAGTACACAGTAGCACAAGATAACTGAGGTTGTAAACTTTTACAAACCGACGCTTGTCTTAAAATTACCTAACTACAAAAACTAACTGTGATGGAAACAGAGGGCAGCGCAATGGAGGGCAGTGTGACGCAGAACAGCGTGACTGTTTGCTGCTCCGATGGTCTCTGGTCCAGTGCTTAATGTTTCTTCTGTTCAGTTTGATTGGCTCTTCAGCTGACAGCGCTGTCAGCAGCCAGGCAGGATAGACTCTCCATGGTGCACTTGGATTTTATAATTGAACTATGACCAGAACAAACACTTTGTGTCAGTGCTCGAATTATCTTTTTGTCTTTAAGGGGGTCTCTCTATCTCATAAAAAAAAGTTGGCACACCCTGCACATAGCCAAACAAGGCTATACAATTAAATAGCCTAGGCGCGAGTGGTGGTAGGCCTAGGCTATAACTTGACACACGCACACAACAGACAGAGATTTTTTTTTTTTTTTTTTTTTACAGAAATGGAGTCCTTTTAATTAATTTCAAAATATCATTGATTGTAATAGTCCATATTTCATTTCAATTTTGCAATACAAAGAAATAGACTTAATGATTTAGTCTGAGTGTCATTCTCAATTTCAAAATGAAATAAAAAGTAACTCATTTGAACCAGACCACCGTCTCAGATCTCCTCAGTGTCAAACACAATAATGCATCTAGTCTTTAACTTCTACACAAGGAAAATGCACTAACTGGCAGAAATGAATAAAGCCATTGCACAGCCAAACTATGTTCTATTCTTATAATGTACATGTAGTGATAACAACACCTGGGTGTTCAGTCATCTCGTGTGTTGAACCGTGGAAATAAATAGACGAACAATTTTGGAATTTGCACTGCGATATTGTCGGGAAGCCTATTCACTGAATATTCCGCCATCAGAGATTGCATTGTATTGCATTGTAGGTGTTTTCAAAATATCTTGGAACTTTTCCGGAGCTCTGAATGGCAGAGGTTAGCTACAGATTTATTTATTTAAGATATATTGGTGGTATTTACCTCAAAAGCACATTAAGCTAAAAGCAAGGTGACTTCTTCGGACTTGCGAGTGCTGTCAAATGGATCGTATGCGGTTTGCTCACATAGCCTAGTGGTGTGGTGGTGAAGTGCAGTCATGCTGCGTTCATGAGTGTAGGGTAGGCTCAGGTCTACGTCCCGTAGTAGCCTATATTTCATATTTTAATTTAACGTCTTTAATGGTAAGAGACCGCACAGGGATGGATAATGAGCGTTGTTTAAGATTAAATTACAATGCCACATATGGCAGACACCTTCAGATGTGAGAGACCCCCTCAGATTTTTGACTTTGTTGCTTTCATGGGAGCCAGTCCTCACTCTATGGGAGCTCGGCTCCCTCTGGCTCTCACGTAATTCGAGCACTGCTTTGTGTTTCTCTGGCTGTGGAAATCTGATGTGTTCACAGATGATGAACAAAGACATAATTCTGAGTCGTAAAACATGACAGATGACATGTAGGCTGTTAACGACAATGTCATGCTAAATAAAAGGTACATATACTGTACTTGGCTTCAATGTAAACTTGATCTCGACAAAGAATACCTTGCTGACTTTGTTCTTGGTCACATAACTTAAATTTGTAGCTGTACTTTCTAATGCTTTGGTTATAAAAGACAGGAGGCAAGCTTGTAAACTAGGCGTGCACTAATTTGATGGGAAGGCGTGTTTTTGGAGGAAAGTTGAAGGAGATCAAATCTACAGAATCCCTGTGGGATGCAGAAACTGGAAGATTACTTTTCCGGGTAGCATGTCTTTGGAAAACTTCCACATCATTATCCGCTTTGATAACCAAGACACCAGACCAGCTTGGCGACAGAGAAAAGCTAGCTTCAATAAGGTCAGTGTGGGACAAGTGGATGGATCGCCTTTCCCTGTTTTACAACTCTGGACTTAAGTCACTGTGATGAGCTTATGCCGTTCAGGGGTTGCTGCCACTTCAGGCAGTACATACCATCCAAAGATCAGGGCTGCCTATGATGCTTCTTCATCATATGCTAAGAGACCTTGCAAGAATGAACATTGGAAGCCAGAAGAAGTAGCCCAAGAAAGAAGGGAGTCCCTATAGACCAAAGTCTACTGTAACGGTGTCTTTACAGGTCTCCCTAAAAATATCAGACAGCTGCAGCTGATTCAGAACGCTGCTGCTCGAGTCCTCACTAAGACCAAGAAAGTGGATCACATCACACCAGTTCTGAAGTCTTTGCACTGGATTCCTGTCCCTCAAATAATTGATTTTAAAATAGTTTTTGCTGGTTTATAAATCACTAAACAGTTTAGAGCCAAAATACATTTCTGATCTGCTGCTACACTATGAACCACCCAGACCTCTCAGCAGAGATGGGAAGTAACAAAGTACAAATACTTTGTTACTGTACTCAAGTAGATTTTTCAGATATTTTTACTTTACTATTTATTTTTGTGCGACTTTTTATTTTTACTCCTTACATTTTTAACACGAATATCGGTACTTTCTACTCCTTACATTTTACAACTTTAGTTACTTAGTTACTAAGTTACCACTTAATTTCAGTGGAGTTACCATTAGTATTTGTCGCGTCATCAATACCAAATTCAATCTAATTGGATGGGAATATACGTTGCACTTGACGCACCACTACAAGACGACTCGACAGATTCGGCGGCATTCATTCGCGGCAAATCATTGCGGCTTGATGGTGGTAACGTTAGCACATAGTAGTATGGACGGTGACATGATTGAAAATGAAGAAAACGGAGATCCCAGAGATTGGTTGTCATTGGAATTGGTTAAACCTTGAAAGGTCAGCAGCATCAAGGTCAAATGTGAAATAATTTGAACTTTGAGCGCAGTGCTCAGCGGCAATTCCGAGCAGTGCGCGGCGATCCGCCTAGTTGGGCGGCACTACTCTCCCGATAGGAAAACAATGGAATGGCCAGCGCAGAGCGGTTTTACCGCAGATCATGTGTAGGTAGCTTTAGCCTTGGGCCAAGTGCAGTGTGAAAAGCCATAGGGCTTGGGTGTGCCATGCTCTAGGGCAGGGTTGGCCTCAAGTATGCAGGGTTATACCCTGAAAATCAACCTAACCCTGGGTTAAAGTTGCCAATGTGAGCCACGGCCAAGTAAACAATGGAATTCTAGATGTTGTGCTCAGGGTAAACAATGTTTTTTGTTCACAGCCGACACATCCAAAGTGTTCTACATGTCAAATCAAGACACAAATGTGATAGTGTGTGTATGGCTATGTATATGCTTGTGAGTTACTTACATTTCTGAACTTGTTTTCTTCATTCCAGGTTGCAGCCAGTAGCAACAAGAAGAAGAGATGAGCTGTCTGTGGACCCAAGAAGGCAAGGAAGACACAGTACAGATGCATCATGTTCAGTGAAGACATCTGCAGCACACACTCAGTCATGTTCTGTTCCTCAAATTTGTGTTCAATGATTTCCTTGCAATACTGTATTTAAAAATGTGTCTTTCCAGTTTGCTCAGTTAGAAGCAAACACATTGTTATTGATGCAGACCTTGTTACATTTGTTTATTGAAGATAACCGTGGTTTATTCCACCACGCCTTTACTATTATGTATAAAGTCCTTATATATTATTATTATTATTACTATTATTATTGTTGTTGATAATTCTGATGTAGCAACTGTAAATGGAAAATATTAACTAATAAATGATGTCTATATTGCTTAATTGATATGAAGTAAAACATCTGTTAAGTATTTTGACTTACACTGGAATGGCGTTATTGTACAAAAATAAATAAAAGTGAATAACAAATATACGAACACCACACAAAACTCACTCAACTCCTCAACGGTTGAACACCTGATGTAAACAATTTTGGGTTGATATGTTTGGCCAAGTTTTATCTGAGGAGTGAGAGAGTGAACATCACTTTCCCAATCCGACCACTTTGCAAACAGCAACTACCATCAAAACGCCCTAAAGCAAAGCAGTGTTATGAGAATGCACTCTGAACACACCGGATGAAATAAAGCATTAAAATGTGTTTATGAGGACTCCTGCTATACACAAACTAAACTTAAATGATAAGCATTCCCTGAATATGTATGACAATGTCAGCAGAGCTACACTCTACTCACTCACTTACCAAGTATCATCTACATAGGCTACAGGAAAAGACAGTCCTGTGTGTGTGTGTGTGTGTGTGTGTGTGAGTGTCTGTTTGTTTCTGTGTGCCTGACTCTTCTGCAGTTTGCAGGGGTGTTATGTAAAAGATCCAGTAGGGTTTAGGAAACTGTGCTCTACCTTGTTGTCTGCAATACACAGCTGACAGATACAGAGATAAGAAGAGAAGGTGTGTGTCTGTGCAAGCGTGTGTAGAAGTATGGTTGTGTGAACTTTAAATTGTCATATTGTGTGACTTTACACACATATACACAAGAGCTAAAACCATCAGTGCGACTAATGACAATTGCATGTGTGCAACTGGATGTGTGTGTGTGTTGTGAGAAATCCAGAATGTTGTATTGTGTGTGTGTCCCTGTGTGTGTGAGCAACAGTGATGGGCACTGATCTCTGGAGTGACAGGGCTAATCTCCCCAGTTACTGTCCCGCTCTCCCTGTCCTGTCGTGCTCCAAGTGGCTCCCTGATCAGCTCGCATTAAAGCCGAACACTTTGACTGATTTGGAGGAAAATCAAAATCAATTTGTACCATGGCCCTCTATTTGGAGCTGTCCCCCCCGGGCCCTGGAGCTTGTCACATCCCCTCGATGTGGAATTGACGTTTTGACACGCAAAGTTAGATTAAAAAAGAGACAGAGAAAGAGAGAGAGAGAATAAGAGAGAGAGAGAAAGAGAGAATGAAGTTTTCCCTCCCACCCTCTTCTATCATTTCCCAAACCAGCCATGAGATCAAGGTAGCCTGGGACATGTCACCGCTGAACAGGTTCAATCAGGGAATGTCAGTCAGTTATGTAAGTGTTAGCGTACGGTTGTTTTCAACTAGGTCCCATGATACTGAGAGGAAACCGGCGAAAGGACTCACGAACTGATGAGCAAATTAAATTGGCGTTTGACGGACGGGGAGACCAAAAGACTGCTTCGGGGACAAGATGACTGACAGGCTTGATTGAAAGCGGGGCCACAGAGGAGTGACAGGCTAACCGACAGATGGAGAGTGACAAGCTAAAGCTGGTGTGTGACACCGAACACCGGCAGACATAAGGCGACGGCAACACGACAATTGTGGCGTTTGACGGACAGAAGGTTGTCACAGCGAATAAAAAGTGGCGAGAGGCAATTGGCACAGGGAGTCTTATCTAAGAGTTTTTCTCTGTTTTACCATTTACATTTGTGTACAGAAGGAGCATCAGTGTGGAATGGGGAGGAAGAATGGCATATTGAATTAAAGTAACAAAAAGTAGGGATGTAGGATGAGGGAGAAAGAGTGATCAGGTCATATGGAGGTGAGTGGCCTTATCACACACACACACACACACAGAGGATGTGGTCCATTTGCAGTGACACATGTAGCGATATCTCAGCTGGCGTCAGCGAGGAGACGAGCTGTTTGTCGGCCCTGACAGTTTTGGGTGGGCTCAGTGCATCACACCAGCTCCTCCACTGTGAACTCTGCTGAACAAACGTCAATCTCCCGCTGTCTTATGGGGATTTCAAACTTGAATAAAACGGGGAAGGCAGAGAAATAAAAGAAGATGAAAAAAATGCCTGGAATTGATAGGAACCTCTTCAGTTTTATTTGAATTTCACCGCACCTAGGAACTCATGATTTCGGTTTGCTTAATGATCCAAATCTGTTTTTTGCACTTATTGTAATTGTATTGTAATGAGTTGAGATACTGTTGTGACTTGTTTGTAAAACTAGCTGTTTTATGTGTTGTGCATAAACACATGGATCAACTTCACTTGATTTTCAGGCATCACCGGTTCTTGATAACTGCAGGGTTTCAGACCACCCCCATTTAATTAGCTTGATTATATTGTTAGGTTTTTTTTTTACTTGCCGACATAACCGGAGCTGCTCTTTTAATTAGAATTAATTGCGCTCTAAGTGGAGGTCTTTCAATGAACATTAATATAAATTGTTAACTAATTAATCATCTTGTTGCTGACTCTTTCCCCAGTTATAAAAAGCATATCGTGACCTCGCCGTGTCTCTGGTTTCTGCAGAGGAGACAACATTTTCACCAGCAATTTCAAAACTGGGCAATTGACACAAAACCATGTGCCACTCAGTGTCTCGTATCCTTTTGGTATTCATTAGGGTCAATCCTCCTTGACCTCTCGGCTGATATGATATCATGGTCAGTGTGCAAGCGAGTGAATCAGGCGTGTCATGGTGCTGACATTACAGGCAAGTCATGCTCGCTAATGGGCAACGGCTCTGACGTCCAGGGCTGTCACGTGGTTCGACCCTGCGATGTCACAGCACTGACAGGCCTATTAGCTGTGGTAGACGGGAGGGTGGGGGGTGTTGACACAGATAGCCCCTGACAGAGGGAGATGTAGGAGAGAGTAGGGTCTGTTGACACAGATAGCCCCTGATAGGAAGAGAATGGTAGGGGGGAAATATATGAAAGAGAAGCAACATACTCTTAAGTCAACAGATGACTGGAGAGACATTTTTATCCCCCTCACATGAACTCACAAAGCATAGCTGATCTATTACAAAGTTGGTATGTTGGCTTGCCTTGATGCTCGCCTACACACGTACACTCATTTTAAAATAAATGGATCCCAGTTAGGGTCCAAATATAGAAATCTAATTTATGACTACAGTAAAGGAGTCCGCAGTATGACTATTATATTTATACATAATACCACGGCTATGTTAACAGAAATGGATTCATACAACTTGTTCAACTATTTGCCTTATGATCTTATGTAAAAGAACTTAGTGTTTGCTAAACATACTGGTTTCTAACTGCTGAGTGGTTCCTTTTTAAATGAGCTTGGCTGGCATTAAACTAGGCTAGTGCTGTTGAGACCAAGTTCAGATATTAGCAGTAACATATTAGGAGACATGAAACCTGAGCATCAGTACACTATTATGTACTTAGGTTCTTATGGCTATGTTTATTGATAGAGGGGTGGGTTTGGGTGGGTCAGAGTAATAGATAAATGGGCCCTTGTGGATCTTTTGCACAGTTAATGTAGATTTTCTCTAGTCAAGTATTTCTGAAATGTGGATGGTAAATAATATTATTTTTAGATTATTTGGGGGACTAATACAGCGGACAGTTTATTAGGTACACCTGTTCAACTGCTCATTAAGGAAATATCTAATCAGTTAAGCACGCTGCAGTAAATCAATGCATTCAGGCATGCAGACATGGTCAAGACGATCGGCTGAAGTTCAAACCAAGCATCTGAATGAGGAAGAAAGGTGATTAAAATGACATTGTGGCATGGTTGTTGGGGCCACAGACTGGTTTGAGTATTTCAGAAACAGCTGATATACTGGGATTTTCACACACAACCATCTCTAGGGTTTGTAGAAAATGGTACGAAAAAGAGAAAATATCCAGTGAGTGGCAGTTTATTGGGTGATATGGCTTCATGGATGGCAGACATCAGGAGAATGGCCAGACTGGTAACTCAAATAACCACTCGTTACAACCAAGGTATTCAGAAGACCACACCGGATGCCACTCCTGTCAACTAAGAACAGGAAACTGAGACTTTAATTGGCACTGGCTCTCCAAAATTGCAATACAATAAGAGATTGTAAAAACCTTCCTGGTCTGATGAGCTTTGATTTCTGCTGCAACATTCAGATAGTAGGGTCAGAATTTAGCGTAAACAACATGAAAGCAAGGATCCGTCTTGCCTTGTATCAACGATTCAGGCTGGTGGCGGTGTAATGGTGTAGAGGATGTTTTCTTGGCACACTTTGGGCCCCTAAGGCCTTTTTACAGTCGCCACAGCTGACTTGCTGCGCGCCAATGTGACGTAAAAATGACGTCGATCTCACTGGCGCGCTAGGATTTTGAGTGCGCGACCAGAGGTCTTGCACCAGTCTATTTTTTTCAGTGGCACGCGACAAAGCGGAAACAGGAGGCATGGACGAGTTCGAGGGTAACCGGATGCCAGGACTCAGAGTGACTGCAAGTCTCTCTTGTAAACTTACTTGGTTAACCTGAGTTCTTTTATGGTGTATGAAAGGCTTGATCCAACGAAGTAGGTCATTGAATCAAATCGAAACACTGACGTCAATGCTGCTGCCAGTTCTGCCGTTGTTTACCCTTTTCTTCTTCTTCTAGTCTGTAGAAATAACAAAGTCGGTAGCCTTTCCTCATTAGCGCCACCTCTGTTCAGGAGAAGACTGCAACTAGTGTCGCGACCACCACGCGCGAGAATAAACAGTTACGGCACTCCCATGATGTCACATTGCCGCACGACAGGTCGGCTGCGGCGAGTATACCGGACGCCTTAGTACCAATTGAGCATTGTTTAAATACCACAGCCTACCTGATTATTGCTGCAAACAGGAGACATTTGAAGCGGTGGTGGAGAGGAGATAGTCTTGCTTTGCCAGACCCTCCTCCAAAGCACGCTGGAGGAGAGTCTGGCTACTCCACATAGCATTCGGGGATGGGAGGAAAATGTGCTCTAGTTTATTGACATTTCTTTAAACCAATCACAATCGTCTTGGGCGGTGCTAAGCACCGGAGAAAAGCTGCGGTGCCGCTGCAAAATAGGCTCGGAAGAAACTTGTTTTGGTGGAACGTGTACGTTTAAAAGTTGTTTTTAGTCATGCAACAGAAAACTCAGATTGGACAGATAGTCTAGCTAGCTGTCTGGATTTACCCTGCAGAGATCTGAGAAAAGTTTAACCATAGTCCTCATAAATTGACCGGAGTTTAAAGCAGCCATATTATGCTCATTTTCAGGTTCATAATTGTATTTTAAGGTTGTACCAGAATAGGTTTACATGGTTTAATTTTCAAAAAACACCATATTTGTGTTGTACTACAGTGCTCTCTCTCACTGCTGCAGATCCTTTTTTCAGCTGGTCTCTGTTTTAGCTACAGAGTGAGACCTCTTTTCTTCTTCTTCTGTACTATCTTTGATTACACTTGCACATGCTCAGTAGCTCAGATGTAGATCATGTCAGCTAGCTAGCTCCATAGACAGTAAAAGAAAGGCTGTTTCTACAACTTCGGTCAGTTACAAGGCAGGATTAGCTGGGGGACTTCTAAATGAGGGCGCACATGGAAGTAGTTCTTTTGTAGATTATGGTGAACTTGTGTGTGTTGTAGCAGTGCTTTGCTATTGAGAACGAGGTAGCATGCTAGCGTTAGCATGCTAGCATTAGCATTAGCGTTAGCATGCTAACGCTACGAGCTAATGGTTGCGGTTAGCCTGCTCGTTTCGGCTTGTGACGTCACAAGCCGTGTCGATTTTGAACAGCTCATTCAGAGACTGAAGGCAGGACACATTCAGAAACCGTATCTCACTCTAAACAGCATGGATGGATTTTTTTCAAAGTTTGTATGTGTGTGGAAGCACCAGAGACACAACATAACACCCCAAATCCCAGAAAAAGTGATTTTTTTCATAATATGGGCACTTTAAAATGCCAACACAAAGGAAGCCCAAGGCAACAGATATCTGGCCTAAATGAGTGAAATCCGGCGCATTTTCCGAACAATACTGGAAGTGGAACGTCAAGGATATAGACTAGAGAGGTCACTGAACAAACTGTTATCCATCATAGATAACCCCAACCACCCTCTCCACCCCACACTGGTCCACCAGCGGAGCACCTTCTCCAAGAGGCTTCGACAGCTTCGATGTCGCACGGACCGCTACAAGAAATAATTCCTGCCTCATTCCATAAGTACAACAACTCACAACTGTGTGTGAGATAACTATCTCATTACCTCACACATTACAATGCTGCACTATTATGCTACTTGCACACTGGTCACTTCATATTTCATGTCTAATATTATACTTTTTTTAAACTTTGTTATATATACTATGTATGTAGGTTGTACATTTTACTCTACACTTGTATATACATGTACATTCTTGTTCATACATCTAAGTATATTTTTCAGTAGTTGTTCTGGCATTTTTTATCTTTGCTATCTTCTTTTATTTCATCTTATTGTTTATCTTATTTATTATTTGTAGTATAGTTCTCATATTTTTGGTTTTTGTGGGAGTGAGTATGTGTGTATGTGCTTGGTAACTTGCTATTTGCTGCTTGTAACAGAGTAGTTTCCCAAATTGGGATTAATAAACTCCATCTATCTATCTATCTATCTATCTATCTATCTATCTATCTATCTATCTATCTATCGTTTCTGACCATTTCCATCCCTTTATGGCCAGTGTTGCCATCTTCTAATGGCTACTTCAGCAGTATAACACGCTATGTCACAAAGCTCAAATCATCTCAAACTGGTTTCTTGAACATGAAAATTAGTTCACTGTACTCAAATGGCCCCCAGAGTCACCATAACGTAATCCAGTAGAGCACCTTTGGGATGTGGTGAAACGGGAGATTTGCATCCTGGATGGGCAGCCAACAAATCTGCAGTACAGTATCTGTGTGATGCTATCATGTCAATATGTATATACCAAAGTGTAAGGAATGTTTGAAGCACCTTGTTGAATCTATACCACAAATAATTAAGGCAGTTCTGAAGACAAGGGTGTACCTAATGAAATCGCTTTACTGGTATGCCATGTGCAATATTGCAGCACATTTGGCCTACAAAGCTAAGACCACTCGCCATGGCAATCAACAAGGTCCTGATCCTGTGCTGTCGATGATTAAGGTGCTGTCCAATGCACCAGACTGGTGGTAATGGTTACAACCAGTGGGAAGTTCCAGCCAAATACTAACAGTTCAATGTCCAATCATTCTGCTGCTCTGCTACTTTCTCTTGGCGAGTCTTGGGTGAAATGGCTCTGCTTAATCATTAGATCCTACTATAGTTGTGCAACAAAAAGTGACAGTTCAAGTTTAGTTGTTGACGGTTGTGATTTTTGTTTTGCTAAGTCAATAAAACTAAAATTGAGCATCAGTTGCCTGCCTTTATCAGCACTTGGGTCACTTATCGGACTACTGTATAACAACTGATCCTGTCATGATATGGACTTTGTGGGATGAAAATTATGTCCAGACGTGCCCTGGTAACAGAGCGGGGTAGCTGTGGAACAGTGCCAGCTGAGGGCCAAGCTTAATAGCACTTAATCTTGGATCATTTCCCAGAGAAAGGAATATCTGATACCCGACCTGTGAATGATCAGGATCAGTCAGAATGCATCCACCAGAGAGAGGGTAAACTTCACAGACCAATTTACTGAGGCCCTAGGTTGGATGTTTTAACTTCAGGTAGATCTTTTTGAAAGGTTGACAGCAAATGGGAAATCCCTGTAATACAGATAAAATATAATTAGTCATATACTATACATTAGTCTCTTGTGTTACTCATCACTAGCAGAATACATAATAGTATACTGTAACAAACACTTTACGAATAAATAGTAAAGATAGATGGGTAGGCTATAAGATGGGTTTACACTGACTACAAGGGGCAAGAGGATCTAAAGGACCAGAACTGCAGCCGTAAGCTAGAGACTGGTGATTTAAGGAAGAGAGGGGTATGTTGAAACAGAGAGCTCTCAAGCGATAACATATGAACTATTCAGTCTAGGAGAGGGTGGGAGAGAGAAATGGAAAGAAGGCAGTGTTCCTTTTCAGATATGCCAAATGTCTAGGATAATGGTGTGACATACACATAATGCACTTTGGGCTCCAGGCTCGGCAGGATGACACTATTTCAATCATGTTCCACCGACACAAACACTTTGATGTTCCCCAGCTGGCCCAGGAAGACAGCAAGGTTAGAGCACACACAGACACACATATACAGAGTTGATGGTTATAGCACACACTCGCTCCTCCTCCCCCTCTCACTCATTGGGATGCGTTGCATTGCAGGTAATGGTGATGATTGAAAACGACCAGGACCTAATAAGAACAGCAGCTAAATGACACGCTTCATCTCTGTTGCTCATCACAACATTGCTATGTGGAGCTGTTCGACTTTATTATCTCAGCACTGGGCTGTGCATATTGAATAATTTTCAGATAGTGCTTCATTTCTTATGTCTTTTAAGGCTTATTTGTCAGTATCTCTGTTGGAGGCATTGGATGGCAAACCCACAATTAAACTAACTGTTTGCTTAGCACTCCAGCAGTATACATTGACAATGATGGCAGATCAACAGTACCACTCGAATTCAGGACAATAGCTCCTTGATTTCAGACATAGTGAGACAAAAGCAGGCATCTTTCGAACCAGCGACGGTATAGTTTGCAGTCTCATATCGACACACAAGTGTAACTGACACAGACACAAAGAAACAGACAGGATGAAGCTCTGCATTCACTCGTAAACAGGGACCTCCAGGCACAGGCGCCGTTCATCTGCGCACAACAGTACACAGAGCCGGATGAAAATCGGCAAACTTTCCCTAGTGCTAGTTAGCTTTCATGAAGTAAAAACACACAGTGAGAGATTCAAATAGGCTGTTAAGTGTACACAGGGCCATATATACACATGGCTAACCCTCTGTCATGATTTACAGCTTTGTTTTAAAACAAATGGGACCATAATTAAAAAAAAAATTAACATCATGCTGTATTGAAGAAGACTTGAAACTTCTACACAATATGACTTCTTTTTGCAACCAGGGAGTTGCCCCCTGCTGGAGGTTATATAGAGTGCAGGTTTAAGGCTATTCAGCATTGGTTTTAATACTGGAAAACAGTATTAAATGAATACACTGCATAACTATCGCTCGTGCAATGTAAGTGCAATTGTAAGAGGAATACATTATTTATTTTTACTAAAGGTGGATAGTCTTCTAGACCAGCACTTGTCTTATTATTATTATTATTATTATTATTATTATTATTATTATTATTATTATTATTATTATTATTGATATAACATATTTAGGCAAAAAGAAATGTTAATCCTTTAAAAAAACAAACACACAATTAAAAAAACACACACAATATACTCTGTTTAATCAAAAGTGCTCATATTATGCTTTTTGGCTTTTTCCCTTTCCTTTATTGTGTTATATATCTTTTTTGTGCACGTTGTAGATTTACAAAGTGAAAAAGCCCAAAGTCCACCCCAAAGGGACTTACCATCTCCAACAGAAAACACTGTTCACAAACTGCTCCAAACAGCTCTATTGTAGTCCAGCCTTTACTTCAGAGACAAACGTGGTCACTTTGTAACACACGTTATAATGCTCGCCTAGCTGCTAGCGTGGCATGCCCTCATACTCTGCTTCTGACTAGTAGTCCTTACCTAGCTACTGTGCATGTGCTACTCCCAACAAAGAGAAAGAAGTGCGATGCCTCACTCTGTAGCTACAACAGAGAGCTCAACACACAGGGTGAAAAGAGGAGCTGCAGCAATGTGCAGTACAACAAAAATATGGTGTTTTTTTTAATGAAACCACATAAACCTATTCTGGTACAACCTCTAAATACAATTATGAACCTGAAAATGAGCATAATATGAGCACTTTAAAATAACATACGCACCTAATGTTAGCAGCCATTAGGTTCTAGCCTTACCTCAATATTATCCACCAAAAGGAGTCAGGCAAGGCTGAGGTTTCTGTGTATTTTGGGTTTCTTAACCATTATCTTCCACATTTGGCATCTCAGTGAGTATTTGTCTACCTACTATCACTCTCTCTGTCTCTCTGTCTGTCTGTCTCTCTCTCTCTCTCTCTCTCTCTCTTCAACACTGTCTCTTATTTTCTGCTGCAACCACCCATCGTCAGTTTCTCCCCTCAATGCTGGGAGCACACAGGCAGACTCCTTCCACTCACCAGGGTGTAATCTCTCTTTGTTTACACTGCCAAGGGGTTATTTGGCTGTCTGTTAGAGTGTGACACAGACAGCACTACACTGTCAAAGACAGCCTCAGCACACTGCAGACAAGCCGATTCTGTATTCAGTGTATCTAACACGTCAGCCCGCACTGACAGTATGTGATAGCCTACAATCACACAATGCGCTCTGAAAGACAGGATCCATCCATATGTCACGAAAAAAATAAATTTTGGAGAATAGCCATTGGCTGTGGTTACACTTGTCATTTCACCCTCAGTTTTAAGAGCCTGATGTTAAAGATGGGATTTTGTCAGATTGCATGGTTGCATAGCCACACTTGGCCTGAAAATGGCTGTCATGTGATTACTATTGCTGGATTTATTGAAATCTGAGTCTGCATTATTTTTCACTGCCCCCCTGTCTGCCATATGTTCACATATTAATATGTATCTACATCTTTGACATTTAGAATACAAATAAAATAGCAAGCCTCTTTCATATCTGGTTTTCAAGATCTCAAAACAATGTGCAAATAAAATGCCCGTACCTATATTCACTCAGCTGTGTATACTGTAAGCACGGCCATAGCCAGGATTTTTGAAATACTTAAGTCAGGAAACTAAATACACTTAACACTAGCACCTTTTTTAATTTTTTCTTTAAAATGCTTTAAGATACTTCTGGCAAATTAGGTAAGACCTGCACATTTGCCACTGAAAACCAATCAGAAATGATTAACGACACCCTGTAAACATTACACTTCCATTGTAGTCTGGATCAATGGAAGTACATTTCCAGGATAATTGCCTCCCTCACCTTCCGCTCTTTGTGTGTTGCCGTTCTCAAACTCCGTTCGCTTTTGGAACCAACAACAAACTCTGAGCTAGCAAGCTACACGCTGAAAATGGCAAGTTTTGAAGAAAATTTGGATCGTGCAACAAGGCAGGTGTGCTTTGTTCTTTCTGGCTGTCTTAAGGCCAATTTATGCTTCTGTGTTAAATCGACGCTTTGGGTACGTACGTAGGTACATGGAGATACCGACCCTACGCCGAACCCTACGCCGAACCCTACGCCGAACCCTACGCCGAACCCTACGCCGAACCCTACGCCGTAGCTTGACATCAACCTCTCAAATATTTTTACCACACAGTCCCCACGCACACAAACATGCCGGCCCTGCTATTCTCTTAAAGAGATCAATGCACAAGACAACGCAAGTATACACTTCAGGCCACTTACGTAGGCTACTGCGAAGGCTCTGCGGGGAGCCTCCGCAGAACCATAAATCCTGCATTATATTTGTCACTGACTTCCTTGTTTGCTCTCGATAACTACTCCTGCCATTAGAGGTTGCCAACAACAACAACAACAAACGTAAACAAGGGATGTTATAAGCTGCTTGCATAATCAACCTACACGGTTGATTTTTGGGTGCGGACGGTCTATACATTCTGTAAATGTACCTACATGTACAATTTTGCCAGTGCATTATAATTATCCTACTCACTACATGGATCTAGATACATGAGTTGAGCAATCACACAATGGCGCTATTACTGGAAAAGTGTGTGTTGTTCAAGAACAGAACGACCATTCCCCTCTGAAAGCTCAATGGACAGGCCCACATAGATGTGGATGCTATGTGTGCAATGGTCATTCACCAAAAACAATGAGGGTTGTTGTCACTGAGGGAGGAAGGTGAACAACTTGGTAAAAAAGAAGTTAATGTTCAGTGCACAACAGTAATGACAAATGTTATTTCTCCCCAGAAGACTCACTTGTGAGGAATGAACTCCCAGTAGGGACACCGCAAAGAGAAAATAAAGAGCGATGTCCCTTCTTACCCGAACACTCAGCCAGTCAACTAATACAATATGATCCGATTTTAGTAAAAAAAAGTCTGTGTCAAGCCAACTTGATTCCTCTGATCTAGGAGCATACTAGGCAAATGACATGCTGTATGCCTGTGTGTCTTTGTTCTCCATTTGCTCGTAGTGTGTGTATGCGTGCATGCACGTATGTGTGTTTGTTTAGTAAGACAGATTTGCCATTCGTTAAGGATTCTGGTACATGGGGTGTATTTTCATTATTAACACAAAGGTGTGCGCCAGCTAATCACACTTAAATCACCAAGACTGTGTATGTGTATGTGTGTGCATGTGGTGTTGTGTGTATGTGTGTGTGTGTTAGTCTTAAAAAGCTCAGAGACAGATTTCATCCATTACGTCAATTATGAATTAGCACCTCTCTGCCATCTCTCAGCTCTCTCTCTCTCTGTTGACTGCTGTCTTAATTAGCCAAACACAGGGCATCAACTCATTCTTCCTGCTGCAGGAGCTGTCCTCACACACATATATGCATACATGCACACACACACACACACACACACACACACACACACACACACACACACACACACACACACACACACACACACACATGGTGCGCACCACACATCTTTTTGGGGACCCGTCATTGACATAATGCTTTCCTTAGCCCCTTACCCTAACCTTAACCATCACAACTAAATGCCTAACCTTAACCCTTACCCTCACCCTAACCATAACCTAATTCTAACCTTAATCCTAAAACCAAGTCTTAACCCTCAAACAGCCCATTAAAGTTGTGGGGTCCAGCATTTTGGCCCCACAAAGCTGTCGGGACCCCACAAGTATACTGGACTCCCGGTTTTTGAACTCCACAAATATAGTTAAACAAGAACACACATACACACGCACAATACACACGCACACACACACACACACACACACACACACACACACACACACACACACACACACACACACACACACACACATCTTTTTGGGGACCCATCATTGACATAATGCTTTCCCTAGCCCCTTACCCTAACCTTAACCATCACAACTAAATGCCTAACCTTAACCCTTACCCTCACCCTAACCATAACCTAATTCTAACCCTAATCCTAAAACCAAATCTTAACCCTCAAACAGCCCTTTAAAGTTGTGGGGTCCAGCATTTTGGCCCCACAAAGCTGTCAGGACCCCACAAGCATACTGGACTCCCGGTT
Organism: Sander lucioperca; assembly: GCF_008315115.2. Taxonomy (NCBI): domain Eukaryota; kingdom Metazoa; phylum Chordata; class Actinopteri; order Perciformes; family Percidae; genus Sander; species Sander lucioperca. The sequence continues at coordinate 43,717,733 of NC_050175.1, read as the reverse complement.
TTTGGACCCCACGAATACAGTTAAACAAGAACACACACACACACAGACAAAGAAAGGTGTACAGATTCATTCAAGAACACACTGTACACATGCACACATATGCAAGATGCAAATTTTGCAGAAGCAAATACGCTAACAACACACATATGCGCACACAAACACACACACACACACACACAAAAACACATACACACACATACACCGAGTGGAGGCTGGTGGTTTTAAATTGAGTGTGGGGACACATAATGAGACAGTCCGTCACATAGTGTCATGGTGTGACGATCTGTTACCAGACTCCTATCTGGCCTGTTTCAAGTGTAATATGAATCAGGCTCCTAACAGGCCCTTAGCACATAGATCTGTCACTTCTCAAAATGCTGTCTACTTAAAAAGAAGTGGAGATGAAACATGGCCTTCTCAGCTGAATAAAGGTTTAATGTGAATGACAAGCCAAACAAGGCCTATTAACAGCCACCGTTTGTGTGTAAATGAAGATTTAAAGATTGAAATATATCAGTTGATCAGCCACAGTGTGAGCACGGAGGATTGTGACAGGCGACTCTGCAAGTCCCCTCAGCTCCCCAGAGCATTTTAGCATCAGCTCATTTTTAGTGTATTGACCTGATCTGTGTTTCAGTTTGGTTCGCCATCGCTCTGATCAGCCTTGTTTCCAGCCTCCGCATGCAACAGTTGTTTTGGCAATAAAAGCTGTAAAAACCCTTTGTGCCCAGCACCAAACTTCAGTCATACAAAGTTATTGACTAGCTGGTGAACACAGTGGAGCTTTTGTTGCGTTCCATTTACCTCGGAACCTCGGACGCCGGAGCTGGGAACGATGTCGCACCCGAGGTGAATACGTTCCAATTACAAGTCAGATTTTTGTGGGGTTAGCTCTTGCCAGGTTAGCCATTGTTAGCAATTTTTGTGCATACAAACAGTGTAGCAACATGATAGGAGTTGGACAGTACTGTGTGAACAATTTAGTGAGACACAAATACGACAGAAGTGCTAATAAACTCTATGTTACTACAGCTGTCGATGCATTGAATTTGAGCTAGGAGTATTGCAAGGTTGTCTGACTTCCCAACTTGGAAATCGAGTTCAGGGGGCGTGTTTCTGACTTTGGCCTCGGAAATTCTCCCCTCTGAGTAGAAATGGAACACACTATTATATCAGTTAAAAAGATATTTCCCTGTTACGGCTGTTGCTGACACCTTCCCATGTGTTTCACCCTTTTCGTGAATATGCTAAGTGGTTCCAAGTCAGGGATTGGTCCAGCTGAGTCTGATCCCTCCCACTTCCTGCTTTGAGCTCTGAGGACACTGAGCACTCAGCATCACCCTCCAATCCGGGAGTAGCAATCAAGCTCACTTGCTGAGATATGCTGATATATATATATATATATATATATATATATATATATCAGCCAAAGAGTGTTAAACAGGCAGATATATTACAGATGATCTGATGTGATCTGGGATACACTGTATCAGAGACGGTTTTTGACTGACTTTTGCGCAAGTAAAGACTTAGAAATAACGATGAAGAACTAAATCTATTTCCACGTTATCCATTTATACCAATATAGTGTTATTTTCTGCTGGTATAGAATACTATTAATATAAATGTATAATAAATGGGTTTCCTTGAGAGGAGTGCGGCTATCAAATGTGTGTAAATCAGTCCTTTTGGTCATAGTATAATAATAACTAATAGTAGGAGGGGCAATATTAGTATTCTAAAACTGTAAAGTGTCAATGGTTTAACTAGGCAGAGGGCTGTGAATGTGCTCGTGTAGATTATGGACGTATAATAAAACCGTGTAGATTCAAACCACGTCATGTGGTTTGGACGGGCTTCGGATGTCATCAATGACGTCATTTGTCTAAAACGATACAAGCCTCGACACGCGCTTCATGGATAGCTTCTGAGGGATTTCTCGAGACACGCTCTACTTAAACCCGGTGCTAATACTTAACGACACACGGTTGTTAAGTGTTAGCACCGGGTTTCGGACCCCCCCAAAAAAAAAAAAAAAAAACTTTGGATCTACACGATTCACGTGGATGTCATTTTCCCATTCAAAATGGCGATTTTCGCCGAAAAGCGAATAGTTTACAGGTATGAGTTAAAGGACAAATCCGGCGCAAAATGAACCTAGGGGTTAATAACATATGTGTACCGAGTCGACCGTTCTCTGGGAGATGTTTTCATGCTAATCGAATGGCGCCATCTTGGGTAAACAGTCACGATCAGTCGAACAACAAACGCCGTGTAACCAGTAACCAGTACCATAGCTCAAGCACGGCGTTCGTCGTTCGACCGATTGTGACTGTTTTCCCAAGGATGCCCCTTGGGCACCTCCCTAGGGAGGTGTTCCAGGCACGTCTAGCTGGGAGGAGGCCTTGGGGAAGACCCAGGACTAGTTGGAGGGATTATATCTCCAACCTGGCCTGGGAACGCCTCTGGATCTCCCCGTCGGAGCTGGTTAATGTGGCTCGGGAAAGGGAAGTTTGGGGTCCCCTGCTGGAGCTGCTGCCCCCGCGACCTGACCCCGGATAAGCGGACGAAGATGGAAGGATGGATAATATTAAAACAGAAAATGTCACTGGCATCATGCAACTGGCATAAACAAAGGTTCAAGTGTTCTTTCTACATTGAGTAAAACAACAATTCAGTACTAGACATGAACTTTTGCTATGCATTAAAGTGCAGACCATTCTCCGTATTTTGATTGACAAATGGACAAGCTAACAGACGGGGGCCTAGCTAACCAGAGTGTGTTGCCTCTAGCATGGTGTGTGTTGAGTAACAGGCAGTCTGACAGGCAGTCAGGCCACTGAGCAGAGCCTTCTGCACACTGGACTAAGTGAGTTAGCATGAGGCTGCTGGCTCTGTAATAAAGCGTTTAATGGACACACAGCTTCTCCTGGCCTTCCTAGGGCTAACACTAAATCCTTCTTTACTGTCGCTTGCCCATATGTTACTGAGTTATTCATTTCTGCCATCACTCTGGAGGCTGGCGCATCCATCTTCAGGCTGAAATACGCATAAAAAGATGTTTTAAGTCAGACGTGTTTACTAAACTACACACATGCAGCCACAAACTGAGATGCATTACGTTCATGCATGCGTTGGCTGCAGCCTATGGTTATTATGCGGTTATAATGCTGGCACAGCCAGCATTGAAAATCTCCCTGTGGCTGTTACACTTCTGCTGTTTGTATCACAACACAGTATCACAGTAGCATCTCCGCTATGTCTTCTTTTATAAACCGGTCAAATGGCCTCTAGATTCCAAAGCCCAATTTGCCTCTCAATATATATCTCCATGGAGATACATTGCGGCATATTTTTGATCCAAGCACCAATTATAGTTGCACCTGAAAATGAACTTGTTCACCTTAATGACAGCCAGCTCTGGTATGCGAGCATTTCTCTCCATATGTGAGTTAAAATTACAGCGTGTGAATGTACAAATGTATTTGGTCGTACCGATGATTGACTGTCGTGGAAAAAATAACACAGATTTGCTAATCTCCGATGCTAACAAATCTGTTATCTCTCCTGCAGTGTGCAAAACCTTAAGCGAGCAGCTTCTCACTTTTAGCAAGTGGCGGCAGCAGGTTGATGTTAATTCCTTTAGCAACTTGATGGCAGGACAACACAAAACTTTGTTGTTCTCGGGTTTGTTTGCTCTTCACACGCTGGTGTCTGTACTTTGCTAAAGATTGTTTACGAGTAAAAGAAGTACTACTGTAACACTACTGTTCAACCACAAGTGGACTTTGGGTAAGTTTATCTTATTAATTTTATAGTTTTGAATCAGGAACTTCAGTGCTTGGATCAGGATGCTCATGAATATTTAAGGTGTGAGTAATTTAGAACACCTGTTAAAGCTGTCTACAGCTGTCATTTCAGTGTCAGAGGCATATTTTACATATCAGGATGAGACTTTGTATCGGCAGGTACCCAATATATAAGGACTCGGATTCGGATTAGGGGCAAAACAATGTTATCTTGCATGAAAAAAAAACGCACTTTGATGTAAATGAGACCATTTAATAATGCAGAGTGGCTGAGTTCGACCTCCTTATGTTGGATGGAAAAGACACAGTGACAACTGTAAAGACTGAATTCTTTGATTATGTTAACCACCTACAATCTCATTCCAAAACAGAGTCAGCCTGAGGGATAAGCGGATTAATATGTGCTTATATCCTGCACCCTTAAAAAGGATCCAAAACAAGCAAATTACAACTGTAATCCCCCCCCCAACATGAATGAATCAGTAAACTGCTATGTTCTGCTAGTTTATCCAAAATGTCATATATCAATACCAACTTAAAGTTCTCAGGATGTAACATAGAACTGGTACAGGTATAAGCTTATCCAAAATGTTCAATACCACCTTAACATTCTCAGGATGTAGAATTGGTACAGGTAGAAGCTTAAAATGCAGTTATTCACCTGCAAGATTAATTTAATAACAATGGGCCTCATTCACCAATATATTTCTAAGTTTTCTCTTAAATATGTTCTTAAGAAAGTCCCTAAGAAAAGTCTACGTCTGATTCATGACGTGTTCTTAAACAGCAGAATTGTTCGCAGGTGTGTTCTTAGAATGATGAATCCCAATGTTCGTAAATTGAAAGCTTGTGCCCGTTGCTCCTATTTAGCATAGGTAAACGCCCCGTTAATTCCCATAAAAGGGCATGAGATGGCAGGGCCGTGTGCACACTTAAGGCCCGGACACACAGAGCCGATAATCGGCTGTTGGACAGTCTGGCGAGGTCAGTGACTTGAGTCTGTTCAGTGTGTTCCGTGCCGTCGTCCGTCCGAGGGGCCGTCGTCCTTCATTTTGGCCGATTTGACATGTATAATCGGCGGGGCGGGCACTGCTGGCAGTCGGACTCAAATGACCCATCTGATTGGTAGAGTGCTAACCGTGACTAGAGTCTCTCAAAATCTGACAAAAATCTTTTAAACTGACCTTTGTTGATCTGAAATGAAGACAGATTCAAGCCGCCATGCCGTCTGTCTTTGAATTTCCAGAGAAACAAGACCCACGTGACGGGTTCGTGCAATCAGCTGCTGGTTTTCATTTTTGGGCGACAATACAGATTAACGCTGCCTGCTGTTATGGAGACGTATTACGTCTCGTCTCTTCGGTGTGTTCTGAGGCATTTTTTTGACTAACTCGGGGAGACTGATCAGTCTAACTGCCGACGGTTGGCCGTCTGGTTGGTGTGTAAGCAGCTTTAGAGAAATGTCGTGGAGGCCTTGACTCCAAAAGAAAGAAAAACTTTAGTAATTCTGAAGTGGAGGTACTGCTGAAAGAAGTTAACGAAAAACGAGACATCATATTTAGTAGCATCAGCAGTGCATACTAAGCAGCAAATAAAACCGATGCATGGAATGCAATAGACCGTTAACAGTCTTACATTTACTCATGCAGTGAACGCTGTATCTGGAGAAGGACGCAGAACCGATGAAGTAGAAAAGAAATGGTTTGATCTGAAATCTAAGGCAAAAAAAAATAATTACTTCAAAACATAGAAGATACTCTTGGTGTATAAATAGCGTGATCAATCACTTATTATTGGATGGCAGGGTTCCCCGTAAACATAATTGATGTGAAATGAAGGCAAAGTAAGGCAAGTTTATTCATATAGGCCTAGCACAATTCATACCCAATGGCAATTCAAAGTGCTTTACAAATGAGCAGTAGTGTGTATTTATTAAAACAAACAAACGTATAATTATGTGTAAAATAATGAAAATAATTAGTTACAAAATGGAGAGAAATGTAAAATTGGAACGGACGGAAACGGTATAGCTACTTGTTTTGCGCAAACATGTCAGCTCTAAATTGTGCGTAAGAGTGCTCTTGAGTGTGCGTGGATTCTGTTCTTACCTAAGAACAAATCCCAAATAAGAAAACATTGGTGAATGCCAGAATCTTCATGTAAGAACGTTTTGGTGAATGAGGCCCAATGCATTTTGTGGTATGCAGGCCTCAGATGTGATATTGTTTAGTCTCATAGACACACACACAGCCCTCAGGTCTTGATCACAGTGACACGATTTCTCCTGTTGGACACACACTCATCACGTCACTGTATTTCTGCTGAATCTTTAATAAAAAACAGACGACACAAGAAAACACAATTGAGCTGCCGGGACAGAACACAAAGTGCCACACCGTCAACTAAGTATATATCACCAGATGTGAACAGGCTGTGGCTAAGGCTATGGAAAGAGTGGAAACCTGGGTAAAATAAACCCAGGAAAAAGGTCTGCTGTATTCAGAGAAGACTTGAAATGTTTAGCTCAGATACAAGTCTTGTAGTGTGTACACGGCAGACATCTCAAGGGCGCTGTTTTGTTTTTACATCCTTTCTGTCTGTGTTTCTTTTTGTTTTGTTTGGGTCTGTATATTTCCTCCCACACCAGTACAAAGTGTGGTCTGGACAGCTCTGATGAGCTGAGGCGTCTCCGGTATTAAACATGTAAGCAGGACAAAGAGATAGAGGGAACGAGGCTGGGTGGGAGGGAAAAGAAATAGCAAGACAGAGTCGGCATTCAGCAAAATGCAGACGCGTCGAATCTGGAAGCGTGACAAAAATGTGTCTGGCCTAATGATGTCAACTAGTGTTCTCACCGCCCCTCTGTAGAGTGTGTGTGTGTGTGTGTGTGTGTGTGTGTGTGTGTGTGTGTGTGTGTGTGTGTGTGTGTGTGTGTGTATGTAGCGCGTCCATTTCAGCTTTTTGTGTGTTTCCCCTTTGCTGTCGGACAATCTGGTTGTCAGGGATAGGCTACACTGCTGTAGGGATGAGACGTAAACCCCCTCACCACACACACACACACACATACACACACATACACATACACATACACATAGAACTGGTGATACATCTGAACTCTCATGCTCTTCTGCTTTATCCACCTAAAGAAGTCTTCAGTTAAATACAGCCAAAAACATTACGACGGTATCCAGACGCTGACATTCTTGTATCTGTGTCTTTAAGGCTAACTAGGTGCTAAGGAGTGGAAGTTGGTGAGGAGGCTCTGGAAAAGGTCACGCAGAGTTCACAGCCTGCAGGGGGATGAGTGATGGCCGTGGAGAGGGGGCTCTGTTGCCGGGCCTTGTTCTTTTCTGTGCTGCCTGTCGGCCCGCACAGCGGTAGACTGAGCCCTGATGGATTGGCAGCCAGTGAAAGGAAACATAACCCCCTCCACCACTGAACCACTACCTCCACCAATCTCCCTTTCCATCCTAGCCCGACCCCTCCCCCTCTTGCTCCAAAAATGCTGAGATTATGCAAATGCATGTGATAGCACAAACACATAGAATGACACACGATGACAACAAGGATGCATACCACAATTTCCACAATGGATGCATTTATTGGTACATGTTTAAGTAATGTACAACTGAAATCAGAAATCACAACCAGGAATCAGAAAAGGATTTATTGGCAGGTAAGGGGCACTTCTGAGGAATTTACCTTGGTTGTTGGTGCATACATAAACATATTAATTATTAATATGAAATAAACAAACAATAAATACAGAAACAAATAACACATACATATGGCTATTTAACATTTTGAAAAAAAGAAGCTGGATTACTGCCATGTCAAAAAAAGAACAATAACAATACAGACATGCACACTTAAACACACAAATCTGAGACAAAAGTCAAAAACAGTGGGATTGTGTCCACATTCTTCACAGTGTGTATAAACAGGGTGAAGAGACTGTGAAGTCCATGAGGAGGGAATAGGTGACTGTGAGATGGAGAGCATGAGGAGAGAGGAGGCTCAAGAGGGAGGAAGGACGGGAGGCGGAGTGAGGGGTGTCGGCGGGTTAAGGGTTTAAGTACAGGACATCCCCTGACCCAGGGTCAAGTGCAGAGGACGCCCCAGGACGCTTGTTTTCTAGGGGGGGCCGGTGGGGAGCTTGTTGTACCTGGACAGACACAAAAGAAGGCCAGCCAGCAGGGGGGACCGCCTGCTAAAATAAACATCAAAGCCTGCTGGCCATGTCCCGCTTTTGTTGCCTGGAAATGGCAGGCTCCCCCTCAGAGGTGAGAGGGAATAGGAGGATAAGGGGCAAAATGAAGCGTGCTCCTTCCTAAGCCTGCCAAACTTCCCCTGGAATTTGTTTTTTCTTTTGATAAATAAATCAAATGGCCTTTTGTTACCATGCATGCACTTCCACTCATTTCATAAGCTATTTTGGTAATGCTGGCATGAAAACCACTGGGAAGAAGGAATTCCAGACATCAGCATACTTGCAAGTGATTTCCTAAAATATATCATAAGTCACTATATCACAGAGATGTTGGGGAAACGTATGATGAGCTGCATGTCCCCTGCCCTTTGCCATAATGTACAACGTAACGCATGCGCTATGCCTATGTGCGCGCACTCACATACAGTATTAAAAAAAATGCATTGACGATGGCGACACCAAGTCCTCCCGGAGTCATTTTGTCATTAGTTTTGCTTTCAATAACTTGGTAAACAGTGGCAGTAAGCCAACAGCTACATGCAAGGTGTGTGGCACCAAGATAAATGATGCCGGATCAACAACGTCGAACTTCATCAGGCATCTCAAAACACACCCAGATAGGTCAGTCACTTGATAATGTGAAAGAGACGTTACATTTAGCATATATCGTCACAGGTAACAAGCTTACCATTGCAAAGTGTTGTCCTAATGCCGGGTGGGCAAACTCATGTGATGTGTAATTGATCCCGTGGATGATTTGTAGGCTGTTAAGTGAACAAGGTGTACCCGGTCCACTGGGCTGTCTTGACTGTCTTAATTCTGCACATATTTCTGTTACTGTAGTCCTATTTACTATTTCATTATTTCATCCATGCGTGGTGGATCCGTGCGCACTGCCACCTGCCGTGGAGACGCTGGTCTCACTAACCTCTCCTCCTCTGAGTCGGGTCTCCCTCGCGCTGGACTCAGTTTCACTGAGCGTACTAACACTTCGAAAATAAATGGCATTACATCAGTGAATTCAAACTGCTTATTGTGCGTAATTTGGACTGACACTGAGATGCATGTTGTTCTGTAACTGGTGTGGCTGGTTACATTTAGCATATATCGTCACAGGTAACAAGCTAACCATCGCAAAGTGTTGTGCTAATGCTAGGAACAGGCAAATTGTATGTAACAGGAGTCACATTTATCCTCTTTTGGCAGAGGTTTACCGCCTCCCACTACCACCTGCACCCCGACCAAGCTTACACATCCTGGACCCCTGTAAAGTCTGATTTATGGTTCTGCAGAGGCTCCATGCAGAGCTTTTGCCGTAGCCTACGTAAGTGGCCTGAAATTTATAATTGCGTTGGTGTGTGCGTTGATCTCTTTAAGAGAATAGCAGGGTCGGCATGTGTGTGTGCGTGGGGAGTGTGTGGTAGAGCGAGTGAGAGAGTGACGGGGATTAGCTTCGGAGTGGGTACCGACTCTAGAGGCATAGTGAGAGAAACAAAGTGTCTCCCCTGTGCTTTCTGACCATGGTGGTAAATCTGTAATAGGAAAAGTTAACCCTCTCCTTGATTTCATGTTTTTCACGGAGAAGGAGAACCCAAACCTGGACATGAGTAGAGGGAAATGCAGAGATCTGCCTACCACAGATGTTAATATCTTATAGTGGACAGATTTGGGGAAATGTTTTGGGGAAACATTTGTCAATTTCTTCCAGACCCCTAACTTTTTCCTTGTTTCTGTGGGATCATGAATTTAAAGGACAATTCCGGTGCAAAATGAACCTAGGGGTTAATAACATATGTGTACCGAGTCGACCGTTCTCTGGGACATGTTTTCATGCTAATGAAACGGTGATTAGCTGCTAACGCTACCTTTCGGGGCAGAGGGTAAATCACTATTTCTGCACCACTACCAAGGCTCAAAATAGCACCACACTTCCATGGTAGCATAATGTGGGTCCCTACATGTAAACCGTAAGGTAGCCTTAGCAGCTAATCACCGGTTTGCGCTAGTTTGTTTCAAGCTAGAGACACATTCGATTAGCATG